>NC_134826.1:8804039-8855146 GCF_004210375.1 Tachypleus tridentatus | reverse complement strand
GCAGTGTTATATTTTATTGTAACTTATTTAAACCATAGTAATTAATTTATATAAATTACCACTGTGACCTAATTTGCTGGTTTAGTTCAACTAACTGAATAATATTCTGATTAAACACATCTTAAAATGTGTGTTTAGAAAGTTGAATTAAGCTTTGAAAATATGATAGAATTTGGAAATGGCCATTATGGTTATTTTACAGTGGTGAAACAAAGCCTCTTATCACTAAGAACTGAATTTACAGTTTGACACACATCTGTAATAAAACATACAAAAACAAAGCTAGTAATAAAATGTATTGTCTATATCTATGATTTGGATGAGCTATGCTCTCGAAAGGTTAAACGCTTTGTGCTGGAATTTAGAAAGCTTGAATGATGGGACTAATGATTAATTTATTGAAATATTAGTTACTATAAGAACAAGGTAATCATATGGTTATTAATAATAAACATTTTAAAGCAGAGAACATTTATTTCTTGAAATAAACTAGAAGATAACCTCCAGCTGACTTATCACTTGCAAGTTAAGAACAAATTAATGCTCCTCTATATCATTCAAAACAGTTGTCTATATTATTACCTCCAAAGACTTCTTCACTTGGATAAACAGTATTCAAATACCACTAATACCTCTAGTTGGTAATTTATTCACTGTAACCTCACCTTAATTTTTAAATGCCTATCAAAACTCCAGCCCTCAAAAGACAGTTAATCTGGTATCTGTGCATCATAAATGCATATAGAGTCCTACACTGTGGTAAGGCGGGCTTAGGTTTTGTTGGAGGCTTGGGTTTTCCACCCACCAGTAAAGGTTTGTTTTCTCTCATACTCTGTCTCTTTATCCCTAAAACGAAAACAAAATAATATTACAAGCAAAAGTGTTTTTATCAAATTTTCTTTTTTAAATTAAAACGACCAAAAATCTATTTAAAACACTTCTGGGCAGGCCCTTTAAAACATCATCCAAAGCTTATTGCTGCTTTCAAGGAATAAAAAAAAAAAGAGCCCAACATGTTATGTGTAATTAAAGGACAAACAACGAACATTTTGGTTTTTCTATCCATTGACTAAAGTGTACTAAGAACAACTCAAAATCAGACAGCTATTAACCAGAAACAGTTATCAACCTTTCCCCTAACTCACTGCATCTACAGCCTTTGAAGGCAGCTTGAGGTTCTAACCCACTATTACAAAACTAAAGCATTGTGTATAGGTGAAAGGTGACTCCTATCTTTGTCTGAAATAATATATTTGTGTCCATGCTAATGGAATAACAAGAATAATGCATCATTGCTACCAATCAATCAGATCATCTCCTTCGGACTGTTCTCAGCAGAAAACATGAAACTTTTGTGAAGTACAACCACTTTTCCATTCCACGATCATACCAACAGCTGTAAAAAGCTTTTCAAACAATTCAATGTCTTTCCAAAGGTGGGGTTCCAAGACTATGAACTTTATACTCCAAATGGCCTCTGATCTGCTACAACCGATTCCAATTAATATATAATATATGCTAATTTTTTTTGCATTGATAGTTATTTGCACTATAAGGTAATTATAGTGTTTGCTACTAAAAACACACAAACCATGATGATGTTGCTGCTATAAAACTCACACAACCATGATATAGTGTTACTACTATAATAAAACACACACAACCATGATAATGTTATTACTAAAACACGCACAACCAGGATGGTGAGCGCACTACTATAAAACACACGCAATCCATGCGATATGTGTTACTACTCATAACAACACATACAACCCATAATGATGATGGTGTTACTGCTATAAAAAAACACACACAATAACCATGATAATGTTTTTTCTATAAAGGCACAAACAAACCAATGATAGTGTTACTACTATTAAAACACCCACAACCATGATGGTGTTGCTACTGTAAAAACACACAAAACCATGATAGTGGTAAAGACAATAAAAACGCAACAACCATGATGGTGTTTACTGCACCATAATGTAATGATAATGTTACTACTATAAAACACGCACAGCCGATGATGGTGTTGTTATTATAAAAGGCACACAAACCACCTTGAGTGTAAATACTATAAAAACACACACAACCATGATATGGTGTTACTTCTATAAAAAACACACAAAACAACCGTCATAGTATTACTACCCTGATAAAAACACACACAACCATGATAGTGTTGCTACTATCAAAAACACACACCTGGTAGATAGTGTTACTACTATAAAAACACACACACAACCATGATGGTGTTACTACTATGAAAACATACAACCATGATAGTTTGATATGTGTTACTACTATAAAACACACAAATGTATGATAGTATTACTACTATAAAAAACACACAACCATGATAGTATAACTACTATAAAAACACACACAACCATGATAGTGTTACTACTATAAAAACACACACACAAACTGTTGATAGTGTGTTACTACTATAAAAACATAACAACACAACCATGATAGTGTTACTACTATAAAAACACACACAACCATGATAGTGTTACTACTATAAAAACACACACAACCATGATAATGTTACTACTATAAAAACACACACAACCATGATAATGTTACTACTATAAAACACACACAACCATGATAGTATTACTACTATAAAAACACACACACGACCATGATAATGTTACTACTATGAAAAACACACACAACCACAATAGTGTTACTACTATAAAAAACACACAAAAAACCATGATAGTATTACTACTATAATGTAATGATAATGTTACTACTATAAAAAACACACACAACAACCATGATAGTGTTACTACTATAAAAACACACACAACCATGATAGTGTTACTACTATAAAAACACATACAACCATGATAGTGTTACTACTGTAAAAACACACACAACCATGATAGTGTTACTACTATAAAAACACACAAACCATGATAGTGTTACTGTAAAAAAAACACACACAACCATGATAGTATTACCATTAATAATAAAATCACACACACAACCATGATAGTGTTACTACTATAAAAAAACTCACACAACCATGATAGTGTTACTACTATATAAACACACAAAACCATGATAGTGTTATTATTATAAAAAACACACACAATACCATGAGTGTAAATACTATAAAAAACACACACAACCATGAGAGTGTAAATACTATAAAAAAACACACACAACCATGATAATGTTTACTACTATAAAAAAACAATACAAACAACCATGATAGTATTGTCTGCTATATGTAATGATAATGTTACTACTATAAAAACACACACACCATGTAAAGTGATTACTACTATAAAAAACATACACAACCATGATAGTGTTACTACTATAAAAAACACATACAACCATGATAGTGTTACTACTGTAAAAAAACACACACAACCATGATAGTGTTACTACTATAAAACACACAACCATGATAGTGTTACTACTGTAAAAACTCACACAACCATGATAGTGTTACTACTATAAAACACACAAAACCATGATAGTGTTATTATATTAAAAAACACACACAACCATGAGAGTGTAAATACTATAAAAAACACACACAAACCATGATAATGTTATTACTATAAAAAAACAACACACTATAAAAATACATACAACAACCATGATAGTGTTACTACTATAAAAAACACATGTTACAACCATGATAATGATAGTGTTACTATAAAACACACACAACCATGATGATGTTACTACTATAAAAAACACACACAACCATGATAGTGTTACTACTATAAAAAACACTCACACAACCATGATAGTGTTACTACTATAAAAAACACAGACAACCATGATAGTGTTATTACTATAAAAAACACAGACAACCATGATAGTGTTACTACTATAAAAAAAACACAGACAACCATGATAGTGTGTTACTACTATAAAACACATACAACCATGATAGTGTTACTACTATAAAAAACACACACAACCATGATAATAAATGTTACTACTATGAAAAACACACACAACCACAATATAGTGTTACTACTACTATAAAACACACACAACCATGATAGTATTACTACCATAATGTAATGATAATGTGTGCTACTATAAAAAACACACACAAACCATGATAGTGTTACTACCATAATGTAAATGATAATGTTACTACTATAAAAAAACACACACAAACCATGTTAATGTTACTACTATAAAAACACACACAACCATGATAGTGTTACTACTATAAAAACACACACAACCATGATAGTATTATTACTACTAAAAAAACACACACAACCATGATAATGTTAATAACTACTGAAAACACACACAAACCATGATAGTGTTACTACTATAAAACACACACAACCATGATAGTGTTACTACTATAAAACACACACAACCATGATAATGTTACTACTATAAAAACACACACAACCATGATAGTGTTACTACTATAAAAATACATACAACCATGATAATGATAGTGTTACTACTATAAAAAACACACACAACCATGATAGTGTTACTACTATATAAAAAAAACACAAACAACCATGATAGTGTTAGCAATACTATAAAAAACACAGACAACCATGATAGTGTTACTACTATAAAAACACACACAACCATGATAGTGTTACTACTATAAAAAACACACAACCCATGATATAATGTTACTACTATGAAAACACACACAACCACAATAGTGTTACTACTATAAAAACACAAACAACCATGATAGTATTACTACCATAATGTAATGATAATGTTACTACTATAAAAAAACACACACAACCATGATAGTGTTACTACCATAATGTAATGATAATGTTACTACTATAAAAATACACACACAACCATGATAGTGTTACTACTATAAAAAAAAACACACAACAATGAGTGTGCAGCTACTACTATAAAAACACACACAACCATGATAATGTTACTACTATAAAAACACACACAACCATGATAGTGATACTACTATAAAAAAATACATACAACCATGATAATGATAGTGTTACTACTATAAAAAACACACACAACCATGATAGTGTTACTACTATAAAAAACACTCACAAACTATGATAGTGTTACTACTATAAAAAACACAGACAACCATGATAGTGTTACTACTATAAAAAAACACACACAACCATGATAGTGTTACTACTATAAAAACACACACAACCATGATGATGTTGTTACTATATAAAACACACACAACCATGATAAGTATTACTACCATGATGTAATGTATAATAATGTTACTACTATAATAAAAAACACACACAATCCATGATAATGTTACTACTATAAAAACACACAATCATGATAGTATTGCTACTACTATAAAAAACACACACAACCATGATAATGTTACTACTATAAAAACACACACAACCATGATAGTGTTACTACTATAAAACCACACACAACCATGATAGTGTTATTACTATAAAAACACTCACAACCATGATAGTGTTGCTACTATAAAAACACAGACAACCATGATAGTGTTACTACTATAAAAACATTAACACACAACCATGATAGTGTGACTACTATAAAAAACACACACAACCATGATAATGTTACTACTATGAAAATACATACAACCATGATGATGATTATTGTTACTACTATAAAAACACACACAACCATGATAGTGTTACTACTATAAAACACACACAACCATGATAGTGTTACTACTATAAAAAACACACACAAACCATGATAGTGTTACTACTATAAAAACACACACAACCATGATAGTGTTACTACTATAAAAACACATACCATGATAGAATGTGTTACTACTATAAAAACACACACAACCATGATAGTGTTACTACTATAAAAACACACACAACCATGATAGTGTTACTACTATACATACAACCATGATAATGTTATACTAAAAAACACACACAACCATGATAATGTTACTACTATAAAAAAACACACACAACCACAATAGTGTTACTACTATAAAGACACACACAACCATGATATGTTACTACCATGAATGTAATGATAATGTTACTACTATAAAACACACACAACCATGATAGTGTTACTACCATAATGTAATGATAATGTTACTACTATAAAAAACACACACAACCATGATAATGTTACTATTATAAAAACACACACAATCATGATAGTGTTACTACTATCATGACACACACAACCATGATAGTGTTACTACCATAATGTAATGATAATGTTACTACTATAAAAAACACACACAATCATGATAATGTTACTACTATAAAAACACACACAACCATGATAGTATTACTACTATAAAAAAACACACACAACCATGATAATGTTACTGCTACAATAAAACACACACAACCACAATAGTGTTACTACTATAAAAAAACACAAACAACCATGATAGTATTACAACCATAATGTAATGATAATGTTACTACTATAAAAAAACACACACAACCATGATAGTGTTTACTATAAAACACACACAACCATGATAGTGTTATTACTATAAAACACATACAACCATGATAGTGTTACTACTGTAAAAACACACACAACCATGATAGTGTTATTACTATAAAACACACAACCATGATAGTGTTACTACTATAAAAAACACACACAACCACATATTGCTTTGTTAAATATCTTTTGTTTTCACTATTATTGATGTTTTCATCGTGTCATTTAATGTTTCATGCACTATTTAAGTCTACACAACATATCTCAGAACAGCTGAAATGGGTATTAATACATTTATTGATCATGAGAAAACAATGTTTTGACCTTCAAAGATCATCTTCAGGTTAACAAAGATATTTTAGGGATTCCTAATTTCATTAAGAATACTGCAGCTAAGTGTTAACGTAACAAAGAATAGAAGTTGTAAACAATGTAAGATTTACTGAAGTAATCAAACATTGCTACACCTAAAAATAAAACACTGAAACCACTACATTAAAATCACTGAACTTTCATCTTTTAGAATTATAAAATATCATATTAATGAAAAACAAAACATTTTCATGTCAAATTATTGGGAATTATATTGAGATATATATAAATTTTCAAAAGTTGAGCAGTGTGACCACTTGTTGATGACAACTTCTATAATTTTACTTAAAGCTTGTGAAGCTAAATATAAACTTTGATTAAATTAGTTACTTTGAAATTCCAGCATCTGGTAAAACTTGCTGGACACATTGGTTTTCTTTAGAGGCACTTGTCTGTCTTGATATAACAGCTTGATTCAATCGGGTGAGCTATCTGTTGTGTAAAGCCTTCAGGTAAAAAAAGGTACTGTGTTGGAGTTATGCCTGATGTTTGTACTCTGTTACCTTTCCTTTAGCACCAGTAGAGGGAACTGTAAGTGAATATTATAGAAATTCTAACCAAACACCTTTAAATAATCCAAAAGTGTCACCTTTGTGATACTAAATAGGTTATAACAATTTTTCATACCTTTTTCACCAAAAAATTAAAACTTCTATGATGAATTTTTAGGAAATTATCAAGAATATAAAAGGTAAAATTGAGATGTTGCATTTTCAATTACAATAAGAAGCACAAGTAATTGAAAACTATTTTCCTGTTAACATAAATTATTTTATTTATATTACTTATTTTAGCTGATTACTGAACATTTTGCTCTTTCTAAAAATTCCTAAATCTGAAAACTATTTTTAGTGAAATTTATCACAATGGTGATTAATTAATTAATTAAAATTAATTCAGTTGGAAACACTACAGAGAAGCTTCAGAATAAAATTTGAAAAAGTAGGTGTTTTTTTTTTTATGTTAGGGGAGAACTTCTAAACTACTCATGAAAATTTACCACGAAGATTTACTTGAATTATTATTGTTACCATGTGTAGATGATGTCCTTTCTTCCTCAGGAACAGGAGGTGGGGGAAAATTAGGAGGAGGAGGCGCTCTCCTGAGATGTTGATACGCTGACTCGGTGGTTGTACATCACGCAAAACCTCTCTTGAAGATTTAAACTGGTTTAAGTTGTGGTCTACTGACTGCCGAAGTCCTGGCCCTAATGAGTAAAATGGTCAAGAATTCTTAGAATTTGACACTAACTGTCTGTCAGTAAGTTTAAAAAACAAACAAAAAAACTCCAGCATGTTACAACACACAAAGTACAAGGGCTACTTGCTTCAACAGCTGATCCTAAATTTCAACTGATAAACTAAAGGGAATGTGGCTAGTCAACATCTCACACTCTTGAAATACTTAAATGGAATTGTGGGATTTAACTTTCAATTTTATAACACTACTTTTGCACTATCAAGACAGAAATCTGAACCCTCGTACTCACAGTTTGGCATGCTAACCCACTAAGCCATTCTCTGCTGATAACTGAACAGACATAAAACTTATCAAAATAGAAAGTGTTAAGTTTACAGTAGACATTATTAATAATACAATGAGATATTAAAGAAATTTCTTGGCTTTTGGCCATGAAGTTTCTAATGTACACAAAACATTATCAACATAAAATGTTAAGAAACAACCTTTCTTCATTTTTTAAAGGTTTATTTCACAGTTTCATAACCACAGTTTTTATCTTGTAGAATTTGAGCTTGTTTTTTTTCATGGTTGTGACTTAGCAAACTTCAAAATCAACATTGTTCACAGAATGTTTAACAATGGCATAAAACAATCAGGAAGGTTCTTTTATTGTACAGAACAAGATGAAATTATGAAGATAATTTCTTATGTTACTCTGAGAGATAGTTGTACTGTCACTGATTGTGTTTAATCCGATGACCACTGCTTTTTTAACCACATAATGTCATTGAAACAGCTTCTGCAGATATGGCAAAGTCTGTCTTAGACCAAATATTATGATAAACTATAAACAGATATTTCATAGGATGTAACCTTTGACCTCCAAGATCACACTTAAATAAACAAAGAGCACAAATGTGTCATGGATGACTTAACAAATACACTACATGGCCAAAGGTATACGAACACCCAACCATCACACCCATATGTGCTTGTTGAACATCCATGGATGACTCAACAAATGTATTTGGTTAAGTGAAACTATCGAGATTACAATTTTTCAGTCATATTTCTCATAGAATGAGCTGTTTCTTTAGACACATGGTTGAAAGTTTGTTTCTGTTTATTTTAAATACTTGTTTAATATTTGGTTAACTGTACAAGATGGTCCCAGATTCACCACAAGGGGGTTGGAAGATTCTCTTTGATAACTACAGTTTTTACTTAGTAGATGAAAGAGTAGTTTTCTAATTTTGTAGAAAATATTGAATGCTCCCTTCTTTCCTTTGGTTGTATACTAAAATATTTCACTGTATGAATACTTATCATGTCACTGAGTAATCAAGAATTATCTGTCAAATGTGTAGAGATGTTACAGATTGCCTCTGGTGTACTGACTCACGTTTTTCAGCAACATATCACTGCATTAGTAAAAATAAATTATTCAAATAGAATGCAATTAACCTCCTGAATCTACTGTGTATTCTACAGAATACATCTCCTTATTATTAGTTGAAGAGTCTAAAGTATCTACCGTATATACACATCAATACTATTATATCTTAACGTTTTTTAACACTCAGCAAAAGCAAGTTTACCAACAGCAACTGTACAAGTATCATAATCACATTTTATACTTAATTCATGCAAAAACGTAAAAAAATGAAAACAATTATGTCTTACGTGTATCTTTTGCTAATCCAGGACCAATGTAAACCAAAAGGATGTTGCCAGTAGGCCTCATCACCGTTAAATCTCCTTGACCTGTCGAAACTTTAACTTGTTTCATTCCTCCCCCTACAAATCCTTCTTTCTTGACACGGAACTGCATGCTGTGACGTAAACAGAGTCTGTATAAGAAATTCCTAATCTAACAAGACGTATAAAAACCTAACAAACATCCATTATTACATAAACTACCAAATATTTTATAAAAGCATTAGGTACATGGGGATATACAGTGAAATTTTAAGATATCCACATTGAACTAATAACAGTTCCTTGAAACTAATGTACAATGCTTCCAAAGTGGGAATAACTTTATATGGTGTTAAAAATGATTCTGTCCTTGAAATTCATTCTGAGTTTTTGACAGTAATGGAAACTATAAACTGTAAAAACCTATTGGATAAACGAAGGAGAACATCATAAAAAACACATAGAAAATAACTGTTTATATATCTACATTAAAACTTAATTTAAAAATGTACAGGTGTCAAACATGCCAAAAAAACAAAACAAAAACTATTTGGTCATGAATGGTATTTAACTTTTTATCAACTTCTTTGTATGCAAACGATTTTCACTCACACCTATTAAAAATAAACTAAATGTCTTAGACATTTCTATCAACAAACATGAACTTTCATATAACCTGTTTAAAAAAGTGTAATAGCTATATGCTGGTATACATTTCAAGTAATGGGTTTTTGACGTTGTTTTTTGCGAGTTTTTGGATTACATTTTAAAATGTTTTCACTTCATTGTTTTGTAGTTGTTGATAAGTTTTGTTGACTTATACACGTTATGTTCTCATTTTGTAATTACACATTACACATTACTACCAGGTGTGTATACACATGTCTCCGTGTGTGTGGTATAGTTACGCAAGCAACTATAAAACAGTAAATAATAGAGTACTTTATTCAACAACTTCTATATCTTTGAGAACAAACATTTCAGGTTATTAATTCACTTACTACATCTGCACATATAAAGTTCCATATAAAACACATTTCAAATTATGATAGCCCAATTATTCCTTTTAAACACTTTAGTATTAATTCTTACCTGTCAGAAAACTCAGAGGCAAAGCTTTCTCAAACCTTTTATGAAAGGTTTTGTCAAGCACAGTCAAAAGTTCTGTCTTAAACATACATTCTAGAAGACTGTCATAGTCATTTTCACCTGAATGACTAACAAGTCATCTTGATGTGTGCTGTAAGAGGAATTCCATATAACTTAAGTTTTCTCTAGCAACTGATATTCTGTCTCATAAAACAAGCAACTGTGACATAGAAAATGAATTACAATGCTAGAGTGTTCCTTATTTTGCTAATGCTCCATGTTGAGGTTTTCCTTGAGTTAGCAAAAACATTTATCCAGAAACAAGTAGCCAGGAAAGATCCAACTTTACTTTTATTTTATTTAAACAGTTTTAATTTAATCATGAAGACAAGAGGTATGTTCTTTGAAGTACCATTTCAGTGGAAGAAATAATTAACAGTTGTAAGTGTAAACATTTGGTAAATTTCCAAAACAAAATCGATTCATTAATAAAGGACACAGTAATGTACTGTGATTACCATATGTGTAAGTCAATCTTATTGTAACAGATAGAACACAATACCTTCATGCCTTTATTTAGTTGTAAATTCTGTTTAGGAACAGTTAAAATGAATCATTTTACTTCAAACATTTTAATCATTATAATAGTTTTTCATAGAAACACAGAACTAATGGAAAATTTTATGTTAAAAGGGAAAAAACTGTTAAAAGTTCAACTAAAGTTAACTTTGTTAAACCTTTATAATGTTTACATTAAAAATTAATGCATGCACATAAAAGAAATGAAAATATGTACCTAACTGATATCTGGTTGATATTTTCAAGTTCTATTTTCTTTTAATCACTTCTTTCACAAGTCCTTTCTCAGGTCCTTTTTTTAACCTAATATGAAAGAAGTTAACAATCATTACTTTATGTAAATATTTATGAATTTAAACATGAGAAAAGTAATAAAATCTTTAACTGTTTTAAAAATCATTACTGAAAACACACAAATAACAACACTATCATACTAGTAACAGAACGAAGTACAAATTATATAAAACAAACATGTCTGTTTTTGAATTTCACACAAAGCTACAGAAGGGCTATCTGTATTAGTCATCCTTAATTTAGCAGTGTAAGACTAGAGGAAAGACAGCTAGTCATCACCACCCACTGCCGACTCTTGGGCTACTCTTTTACCAATGAATAGTAGGATTGACAGTACATTATAATGCCCCAATAACTGAAATGGCGAGCATGTTTGATGCAACGGGAGTTGAACTTGCGACCTCAGATTACGGGTTGAACACCTTAACCCACCTGGTCATGCCCAGCCTAAAACAAACATGAAAACATTTTTGGAAGATTGACATCACTTCTTTACATTATTTAGAAATTTAACCTTCAAGAAGGAATATTTGCTTTTAAAACATTGGATAGTGATTTACAGATTTCTGTGATACAAATAGCAGTTCCTTTCATATTTAATATATTTCTAGTTATTATCCATTTCTAGAACAATTAAATTAATTTTTAACAGAAACATTTTTCACGTCCTACTGAAAATCCTACCCTAGTATCAAAATAACTAAAATTATTACATACATCACACAAAAGTTTTAAAATTTTTAATATGAAAGAAATTATTTCTTATTCTTCATCAAATCTCTTAAGTAATATCTGTGTTTACAAAAATATGTATAACACGAGCAAGACATGACATTTTCACTAGTATTCTGTGGACTTTGAGAGTTACTGGTAGCTTCAATTCCACTTCATTACAAGTGACACAAGTTTACTCCTATAAAGCCAGTTAATTTAATCCAAACCAAATTACATTAAAAGTTATACCAACCTTTTCTCTTCCAATGAGGTAAAGGCACTTTTGTGTTAATACCAAATCTCGTTTTGTGATCTAACAAATAAAATTTCAAACATAACAGAGTCAATGAGTGAAAAACCACAAATATTTTTAGCAACTTCATTCAAATTCAATCTTAAATTGCAATTTAACATTGGTAAGTTAGCAATGAAATGAAACTTAACAATCATTCACTATGCTAATACATGACGACAAACCCACCATAATATTCTTACACTCACAAATTGAAAGATAACTCAAAAGCATTCTTTTCACTGTACTTCTAAATATCAGTGTCTTTCTATTATAATACATAAATCTGTAATGGATCACAAACACAGTCTAGCTTGTGTTATGTGAGATCTTTAGGCTCATGTCTGTAATGGATCACAAACACAGTCTAGCTTGTGTTATGTGAGATCTTTAGGCTCATGTCTGTAATGGATCACAAACACAGTCTAGCTTGTGTTATGTGAGATCTTTAGGCTCATGTCTGTAATGGATCACAAACACAGTCTAGCTTGTGTTATGTAAGATCTTTAGGCTAATGTCTGTAATGGATCACAAACACAGTCTAGCTTGTGTTATGTGAGATCTTTAGGCTCATGTCTGTAATGGATCACAAACACAGTCTAGCTTGTGTTATGTGAGATCTTTAGGCTCATGTCTGTAATGGATCACAAACACAGTCTAGCTTGTGTTATGTAAGATCTTTAGGCTAATGTCTGTAATGGATCACAAACACAGTCTAGCTTGTGTTATGTGAGATCTTTAGTTTCATGTCTGTAATGGATCACAAACACAGTCTTGCTTGTGTTATGTGAGATCTTTAGGCTCATGTTCTGTTTCATTCTATTCTTTATTTTATTTTATTTCTTGTCCTTTTCTTTCACAATTTCTGTTTCTTGTTCTGTCTTTTTTGTGTGTCCAAATGTAGTATTTTCTCTCCCTTTGTAATGTCCAGGAATTCTCCCTCTAAATATAGTTTTATAAAAGAAAATTCAGAAATTCATCTGAATATCCAATCAAATTCATCCAAATATTTGTAACATTTAAAATGTTTCAATTTTTTTTTCTCTATACTTTCATTGATTGTCAAACTTCATACAACAGTTTTAACCCAGAAGTTAATTGTCAAACTTCATACAACAGTTTTAACCCAGAAGTTAATTGTCAAACTTCATACAACAGTTTTAACCCAGAAGTTAATTGTCAAACTTCATACAACAGTTTTAACCCAGAAGTTAATTGTCAAACTTCATACAACAGTTTTAACCTAGAAGTTAATTGTCAAACTTCATACAACAGTTTTAACCTAGAAGTTAATTGTCAAACTTCATACAACAGTTTTAACCCAGAAGTTAATTGTCAAACTTCATACAACAGTTTTAACCCAGAAGTTAATTGTCAAACTTCATACAACATTTTTAACCCAGAAGTTAATTGTCAAACTTCATACAACATTTTTAACCCAGAAGTTAATTGTCAAACTTCATACAACAGTTTTAACCCAGAAGTTAATTGTCAAACTTCATACAACAGTTTTAACCTAGAAGTTAATTGTCAAACTTCATACAACAGTTTTAACCCAGAAGTTAATTGTCAAACTTCATACAACAGTTTTAACCCAGAAGTTAATTGTCAAACTTCATACAACAGTTTTAACCCAGAAGTTAATTGTCAAACTTCATACAACATTTTTAACCCAGAAGTTAATTGTCAAACTTCATACAACAGTTTTAACCTAGAAGTTAATTGTCAAACTTCATACAACAGTTTTAACCTAGAAGTTAATTGTCAAACTTCATACAACAGTTTTAACCCAGAAGTTAATTGTCAAACTTCATACAACAGTTTTAACCCAGAAGTTAATTGTCAAACTTCATACAACAGTTTTAACCTAGAAGTTAATTGTCAAACTTCATACAACAGTTTTAACCCAGAAGTTAATTGTCAAACTTCATACAACAGTTTTAACCCAGAAGTTAATTGTCAAACTTCATACAACAGTTTTAACCTAGAAGTTAATTGTCAAACTTCATACAACAGTTTTAACCTAGAAGTTAATAATTCTTATTTTGAGATTGAGATATACTTTTCTTGAAAAACCAAAAGAAGTACAGTATCTTTTAAAGCAAACCACAAAGTAAAACCACAGATGAATGTATTATGTCATCTGATCTATATGTGTCATAAGATCATGTGCATTACATGTGTTATAATGTCATCAACACTACATCTGTTACATTCAGTACCAAAAAAGAATGTTTACAGCTAAACATCCACAGCAACTGCTTAAGGTATCAGTAAAAACAAATGCAGAACAGGCCAATCACTGGAGTATATAACAGTGCGTTACATTTATAATATTAATTACTGTTACAGGAAAAGTAAAATTATTGTCCCTACTGCATTATACTCACTCAAAGTTTACATATGTATTTGAAATGACACAAAAATGTATGTTTGTTTTTGGAAGCTTGTGCAATGCTACACACAGGCTACCTGAACTAGCCAGCCCTAATTTAGCAGTGTAATACTAGAGAGAAGGAAGATAGTCATCACCACCCACTGTTAACTCTTGGGCTACTCTTTTACCAGCAAGTGGTGGGACTGACAATCACATTATAATGCCCCAACAGCTGAAAGGGCGAGCAAATTTGGTATTACAGGAAATCGAACCCACCACCCTCAGATAACAAGTTGAGCACCCTAACTGCTTTGCTATGTCTGGCCCAACCTGAAAATACAGTTACTGATGCATGTGACAATTGAACCAATTTCTTATCTTTCTTTTAAAATATATTTATATAATATATATATCACACAGATATTATTATTTTATTTATCTATAATATATATATTACACAGATACTATTTTTATTTATCTATAATATATATTACGCAGGTATTATTGATTTTATATATCTATAATTTATATATATATATTACACACATTATTATTTTTATTTATCTATAATAATAATAATAATAATAGGTTCATTAATAGCTACACGCTTCAAGAAAATGATTCTTTTAAAACTTTTCACTCACAAAATCATTGATACCAACATAAAAGTTACCCTGGTCTGGCTATTTGATAAAATCTATTATTAATATGTAAATAGTTCTGGTCAACAAATCTTGGGATACCTTAAACCTCCTGTCAAACTTTTTAACTGTGCCAGCAAATTCTATGTGCTCTCTTTTTCCGACAAGAACACGGATTGCAGGAAACTCATCCAAACCAATGTAGTCGCCAATAAAATTTCTGTTAATGCTGTAACGTCTTCTTTCCTTCTTTCCATAGAGTAAATCAGCAGCTAAGAAACATGAAGATTTTTGTAAAACATGAAAAAGTAAAGTACATTGAAATACTGATAGCAAACTAAGACAACCACCAGTTTTCAAACAGTTTCTTGTCTGCATGATTCACTCAAGACATCTACAATACATTGTGTAAGTTACATACCTTTAGACTGTTATATTTCAGCTAAATATTAATCAAAATATTATAGCAATATTTATTAATAAATGTAATGAAAGTATATATATATATATGTTTACATTGCATATGCTGTTCAAAATGTTTGGTTTATTGTCCCACCTTGTGTTTTCAGTTTCATGTAGTGTCTTCTTGCTACATAACGTCGGAAAGCTTTCTGTATCACACGTGCATAACTGTCATACATTCTTTCTCTTCTTTCTTCCAAAAGAAAAAGCTAAACAAATACCAAATGTTATTAAAATGCAACAAATTACTGCTTACAGTCAAACATAGTGATACACTACTTAACTTTACATTGTAAGTTCATTCTACTTGTGTTAGGTAAATAACATTTACTTTAAACAATCACTAGAACTGACTTAAAATGCTTAATGAAAGTAAGTGACAGTAAACAAATTTCCTGAAACAGGAAGTAAAAATTAATAATAGCACGACTGCTGACTGGAATTACTAACTACATCAATAAGAATGTGAGAAGAAAATATACTGGTAATATTTTAAAGTGATATTAGAGTTGTAAAGAAATGAAACAGTCAGAAGACAAAGGATGTAACAAAACAAAGAGTAGAACCCATCGTACAGAAATAGACTAGATAAAAGTACTAGTTGACAGAAGCTACAGTATGATTGGATATATTACAACGAGGCATAATATTTAATAATAATAAATAATGATCAACTTATTAATTATAAAGCTTTGATAGAGGTTGCAATATGACTCACTGTAACTAAATAGGGCATAATATTTCAGGGTAATTAATTCACTGCTTCTAGGTTCTGAAAAAGACATCAATTGTCAAACAGGACATAATATTTGAGAACAACAATACCACAATAAACTTACTGATTCTGGAGCCTTGATAAAGAGTTTAGTTGTACCCAGCTGATACTCATCCTTTTCTAAGTCAGCATGATTCAAAATATGCATTACTCCTTTTCTGATGTCTCCTTGCCAACTGGGCCAGGTCTCCTTTGTCAAAATTGAATACCTGTAGGTAAATAACACAGAAACTTATTAAATGAGTAGTAAATTAATAACACAGCGAGTTTTGTTGGATTGAAATGAGCTATACAAAAGCAATATCTGTAAGAAAGTGGTTCTCTTCATGTGTGTTCTCAAACCCACAAGATGAGATGTGAGAATTGGACCAAAGAATCACATAACCTACATCATTAGTTTTTTTCTATACAAGTTCTCTAAATATTTGTAACTGTCACTAGAAGTAAACTAGATTAGTATAAACATTTGTAACTGTCACTAGAAGTAAACTAGATTACTATAAACATTTGTAACTGTCACTAGAAGTTAAATAGATTACTATAAACATTTGTAACTGTCACTAGAAGTAAAGTAGATTACTATAAACATTTGTAACTGTCACTAGAAGTTAACTAGATTACTATAAACATTTGTAACTGTCACTAGAAGTAAACTACATTACTATAAACATTTGTAACTGTCACTAGAAGTAAACTAGATTACTATAAACATTTGTAACTGTCACTAGAAGTTAACTAGATTAGTATAAACATTTGTAACTGTCACTAGAAGTTAACTAGATTAGTATAAACATTTGTAACTGTCACTAGAAATTAAATTACTATAAACATTTGTAACTGTCACTAGAATTAAAATAATATAAACATTTGTAACTGTCACTAAAAATTAAATTACTATAAACATTTGTAACTGTCACTAGAATTAAAATAATATAAACATTTGTAACTGTCACTAGAATTAAAATAATATAAACATTTGTAACTGTCACTAGAATTAAAATAATATAAACATTTTTAACTGTCACTAGAAATTAACTAGGTTACTATAAACATTTGTAACTACTTTGAAAAATTAATGTGATTATTAAATATTTGTAACTACTTCTACTTATTAATATGGTTACTACCAATATGTAACCACTTCCACTTATTAATATTGTTACTAAATATTTGTAACCACTTATACTAATTAATATGCTTCTAAACACATGTAACCACTTCTACTGATTAATATGATTACTAAGTATGTGTAACCACTTCTACTAATTAATATGGTTACTAAATATATGTAACCACTTCTACTAATTAATATGGTTACTAAATATACTTAACCACCACTGAGAGTGAATGGGATTAGTACCAATTATCATTAGAATTTAATCAAATGTAATTGTGGAAAAACTAGACTTAACTGTTACTATCTCTTGTGTTTATAAAGAACAAGTACTTGTAGTTCAAAAGTTACAGACCTACATTGTTTATAAAGAACAAGTACCTGTAGTTAAAAAGTTACAGACCTACATTGTTTATAAAGAACAAGTACCTGTAGTTAAAATGTTACAGACCTACATTGTTTATAAAGAACAAGTACCTGCAGTTCAAAAGTTACAGACCTACATTGTTTATAAAGAACAAGTACCTGTAGTTCAAAAGTTAGAGACCTACATTGTTTATAAAGAACAAGTACCTGTAGTTCAAAAGTTACAGACCTACATTGTTTATAAAGAACAAGTACCTGTAGTTCAAAAGTTACAGACCTACATTGTTTATAAAGAACAAGTACCTGCAGTTCAAAAGTTACAGACCTACATTGTTTATAAAGAACAAGTACCTGTAGTTCAAAAGTTACAGACCTACATTGTTTATAAAGAACAAGTACCTGTAGTTCAAAAGTTACAGACCTACATTGTTTATAAAGAACAAGTACCTGTAGTTCAAAAGTTACAGACCTACATTGTTTATAAAGAACAAGTACCTGCAGTTCAAAAGTTACAGACCTACATTGTTCATAAAGAACAAGTACCTGTAGTTCAAAAGTTACAGACCTACATTGTTTATAAAGAACAAGTACCTGCAGTTCAAAAGTTACAGACCTACATTGTTTATAAAGAACAAGTACCTGTAGTTCAAAAGTTACAGACCTACATTGTTTATAAAGAACAAGTACCTGTAGTTCAAAGTTACAGACCTACATTGTTTATAAAGAACAAGTACCTGCAGTTCAAAAGTTACAGACCTACATTGTTTATAAAGAACAAGTACCTGTAGTTCAAAAGTTACAGACCTACATTGTTTATAAAGAACAAGTACCTGTAGTTCAAAAGTTACAGACCTACATTTTTTATAAACAACAAGTACCTGCAGTTCAAAAGTTACAGACCTACATTGTTTATAAAGAACAAGTACCTGCAGTTCAAAAGTTACAGACCTACATTGTTTATAAAGAACAAGTACCTGTAGTTCAAAAGTTACAGACCTACATTGTTTATAAAGAACAAGTACTTGTAGTTCAAAAGTTACAGACCTACATTGTTTATAAAGAACAAGTACCTTCAGTTCAAAAGTTACAGACCTACATTGTTTATAAAGAACAAGTACCTGTAGTTCAAAAGTTACAGACCTACATTTTTTATAAACAACAAGTACCTGCAGTTCAAAAGTTACAGACCTACATTGTTTATAAAGAACAAGTACCTGCAGTTCAAAAGTTAGAGACCTACATTGTTTATAAAGAACAAGTACCTTCAGTTCAAAAGCTACAGACCTACATTGTTTATAAAGAACAAGTACCTGCAGTTCAAAAGTTACAGACCTACATTGTTTATAAAGAACAAGTACCTGCAGTTCAAAAGTTACAGACCTACATTGTTTATAAAGAACAAGTACCTGTAGTTCAAAAGTTACAGACCTACATTGTTTATAAAGAACAAGTACCTGCAGTTCAAAAGTTACAGACCTACATTGTTTATAAAGAACAAGTACCTGCAGTTCAAAAGTTACAGACCTACATTGTTTATAAAGAACAAGTACCTGTAGTTCAAAAGTTACAGACCTACATTGTTTATAAAGAACAAGTACCTGCAGTTCAAAGTTACAGACCTACATTGTTTATAAAGAACAAGTACCTGCAGTTCAAAAGTTACAGACCTACATTGTTTATAAAGAACAAGTACCTGTAGTTCAAAAGTTACAGACCTACATTGTTTATAAAGAACAAGTACCTGTAGTTCAAAAGTTACAGACCTACATTGTTTATAAAGAACAAGTACCTGCAGTTCAAAAGTTACAGACCTACATTGTTTATAAAGAACAAGTACCTGTAGTTCAAAAGTTACAGACCTACATTGTTTATAAAGAACAAGTACCTGTAGTTCAAAAGTTACAGACCTACATTGTTTATAAAGAACAAGTACCTGCAGTTCAAAAGTTACAGACCTACATTGTTTATAAAGAACAAGTACCTGTAGTTCAAAAGTTACAGACCTACATTGTTTATAAAGAACAAGTACCTGCAGTTCAAAAGTTACAGACCTACATTGTTTATAAAGAACAAGTACCTGCAGTTCAAAAGTTACAGACCTACATTGTTTATAAAGAACAAGTACTTGTAGTTCAAAAGTTAAAGACCTACATTGTTTATAGAGAACAAGTACCTTCAGTTCAAAAGTTACAGACCTACATTGTTTATAAAGAACAAGTACCTGTAGTTCAAAAGTTACAGACCTACATTGTTTATAAAGAACAAGTACCTGCAGTTCAAAAGTTACAGACCTACATTGTTTATAAAGAACAAGTACCTGCAGTTCAAAAGTTACAGACCTACATTGTTTATAAAGAACAAGTACCTGTAGTTCAAAAGTTACAGACCTACATTGTTTATAAAGAACAAGTACCTGTAGTTCAAAAGTTACAGACCTACATTGTTTATAAAGAACAAGTACCTGTAGTTCAAAAGTTACAGACCTACATTGTTTATAAAGAACAAGTACCTGCAGTTCAAAAGTTACAGACCTACATTGTTTATAAAGAACAAGTACCTGTAGTTCAAAAGTTACAGACCTAAATTGTTTATAAAGAACAAGTACCTGCAGTTCAAAAGTTACAGACCTACATTGTTTATAAAGAACAAGTACCTGCAGTTCAAAAGTTACAGACCTACATTGTTTATAAAGAACAAGTACTTGTAGTTCAAAAGTTAGAGACCTACATTGTTTATAAAGAACAAGTACCTTCAGTTCAAAAGTTACAGACCTACATTGTTTATAAAGAACAAGTACCTGTAGTTCAAAAGTTACAGACCTACATTGTTTATAAAGAACAAGTACCTGTAGTTCAAAAGTTACAGACCTACATTGTTTATAAAGAACAAGTACCTGCAGTTCAAAAGTTACAGACCTACATTGTTTATAAAGAACAAGTACCTGCAGTTCAAAAGTTACAGACCTACATTGTTTATAAAGAACAAGTACCTGCAGTTCAAAAGTTACAGACCTACATTGTTTATAAAGAACAAGTACCTGCAGTTCAAAAGTTACAGACCTACATTGTTTATAAGAACAAGTACCTGCAGTTCAAAAGTTACAGACCTACATTGTTTATAAAGAACAAGTACCTGTAGTTCAAAAGTTACAGACCTACATTGTTTATAAAGAACAAGTACCTGCAGTTCAAAAGTTACAGACCTACATTGTTTATAAAGAACAAGTACCTGTAGTTCAAAAGTTACAGAACTACATTGTTTATAAAGAACAAGTACCTGCAGTTCAAAAGTTACAGACCTACATTGTTTATAAAGAACAAGTACCTGTAGTTCAAAAGTTACAGACCTACATTGTTTATAAAGAACAAGTACTTGTAGTTCAAAAGTTACAGACCTACATTGTTTATAAAGAACAAGTACCTTCAGTTCAAAAGTTACAGACCTACATTGTTTATAAAGAACAAGTACTTGTAGTTCAAAAGTTACAGACCTACATTGTTTATAAAGAACAAGTACCTGCAGTTCAAAAGTTACAGACCTACATTGTTTATAAAGAACAAGTACCTGTAGTTCAAAAGTTACAGACCTACATTGTTTATAAAGAACAAGTACCTGTAGTTCAAAAGTTACAGACCTACATTGTTTATAAAGAACAAGTACCTTCAGTTCAAAAGTTACAGACCTACATTGTTTATAAAGAACAAGTACCTGCAGTTCAAAAGTTACAGACCTACATTGTTTATAAAGAACAAGTACCTGCAGTTCAAAAGTTACAGACCTACATTGTTTATAAAGAACAAGTACCTGTAGTTCAAAAGTTACAGACCTACATTGTTTATAAAGAACAAGTACCTGCAGTTCAAAAGTTACAGACCTACATTGTTTATAAAGAACAAGTACCTGCAGTTCAAAAGTTACAGACCTACATTGTTTATAAAGAACAAGTACCTGCAGTTCAAAAGTTACAGACCTACATTGTTTATAAAGAACAAGTACCTGCAGTTCAAAAGTTACAGACCTACATTGTTTATAAAGAACAAGTACCTGTAGTTCAAAAGTTACAGACCTACATTGTTTATAAAGAACAAGTACCTGTAGTTCAAAAGTTACAGACCTACATTGTTTATAAAGAACAAGTACCTGCAGTTCAAAAGTTACAGACCTACATTGTTTATAAAGAACAAGTACCTGTAGTTCAAAAGTTACAGACCTACATTGTTTATAAAGAACAAGTACCTGCAGTTCAAAAGTTACAGACCTACATTGTTTATAAAGAACAAGTACCTGCAGTTCAAAAGTTACAGACCTACATTGTTTATAAAGAACAAGTACTTGTAGTTCAAAAGTTAGAGACCTACATTGTTTATAAAGAACAAGTACCTTCAGTTCAAAAGTTACAGACCTACATTGTTTATAAAGAACAAGTACCTGTAGTTCAAAAGTTACAGACCTACATTGTTTATAAAGAACAAGTACCTGTAGTTCAAAAGTTACAGACCTACATTGTTTATAAAGAACAAGTACCTGCAGTTCAAAAGTTACAGACCTACATTGTTTATAAAGAACAAGTACCTGCAGTTCAAAAGTTACAGACCTACATTGTTTATAAAGAACAAGTACCTGCAGTTCAAAAGTTACAGACCTACATTGTTTATAAAGAACAAGTACCTGCAGTTCAAAAGTTACAGACCTACATTGTTTATAAGAACAAGTACCTGCAGTTCAAAAGTTACAGACCTACATTGTTTATAAAGAACAAGTACCTGTAGTTCAAAAGTTACAGACCTACATTGTTTATAAAGAACAAGTACCTGCAGTTCAAAAGTTACAGACCTACATTGTTTATAAAGAACAAGTACTTGTAGTTCAAAAGTTACAGACCTACATTGTTTATAAAGAACAAGTACCTGCAGTTCAAAAGTTACAGACCTACATTGTTTATAAAGAACAAGTACCTGTAGTTCAAAAGTTACAGACCTACATTGTTTATAAAGAACAAGTACCTGTAGTTCAAAAGTTACAGACCTACATTGTTTATAAAGAACAAGTACCTGTAGTTCAAAAGTTACAGACCTACATTGTTTATAAAGAACAAGTACCTTCAGTTCAAAAGTTACAGACCTACATTGTTTATAAAGAACAAGTACCTGTAGTTCAAAAGTTACAGACCTACATTGTTTATAAAGAACAAGTACCTGCAGTTCAAAAGTTAGAGACCTACATTGTTTATAAAGAACAAGTACCTGTAGTTCAAAAGTTACAGACCTACATTGTTTATAAAGAACAAGTACCTGTAGTTCAAAAGTTACAGACCTACATTGTTTATAAAGAACAAGTACCTTCAGTTCAAAAGTTACAGACCTACATTGTTTATAAAGAACAAGTACCTGCAGTTCAAAAGTTACAGACCTACATTGTTTATAAAGAACAAGTACCTGCAGTTCAAAAGTTACAGACCTACATTGTTTATAAAGAACAAGTACCTGTAGTTCAAAAGTTACAGACCTACATTGTTTATAAAGAACAAGTACCTGCAGTTCAAAAGTTACAGACCTACATTGTTTATAAAGAACAAGTACCTGCAGTTCAAAAGTTACAGACCTACATTGTTTATAAAGAACAAGTACCTGCAGTTCAAAAGTTACAGACCTACATTGTTTATAAAGAACAAGTACCTGCAGTTCAAAAGTTACAGACCTACATTGTTTATAAAGAACAAGTACCTGTAGTTCAAAAGTTACAGACCTACATTGTTTATAAAGAACAAGTACCTGTAGTTCAAAAGTTACAGACCTACATTGTTTATAAAGAACAAGTACCTGCAGTTCAAAAGTTACAGACCTACATTGTTTATAAAGAACAAGTACCTGTAGTTCAAAAGTTACAGACCTACATTGTTTATAAAGAACAAGTACCTGCAGTTCAAAAGTTACAGACCTACATTGTTTATAAAGAACAAGTACCTGCAGTTCAAAAGTTACAGACCTACATTGTTTATAAAGAACAAGTACTTGTAGTTCAAAAGTTACAGACCTACATTGTTTATAAAGAACAAGTACCTTCAGTTCAAAAGTTACAGACCTACATTGTTTATAAAGAACAAGTACCTGTAGTTCAAAAGTTACAGACCTACATTGTTTATAAAGAACAAGTACCTGTAGTTCAAAAGTTACAGACCTACATTGTTTATAAAGAACAAGTACCTGCAGTTCAAAAGTTACAGACCTACATTGTTTATAAAGAACAAGTACCTGCAGTTCAAAAGTTACAGACCTACATTGTTTATAAAGAACAAGTACCTGCAGTTCAAAAGTTACAGACCTACATTGTTTATAAAGAACAAGTACCTGCAGTTCAAAAGTTACAGACCTACATTGTTTATAAGAAGAACAAGTACCTGCAGTTCAAAAGTTACAGACCTACATTGTTTATAAAGAACAAGTACCTGTAGTTCAAAAGTTACAGACCTACATTGTTTATAAAGAACAAGTACCTGTAGTTCAAAAGTTACAGACCTACATTGTTTATAAAGAACAAGTACCTGTAGTTCAAAAGTTACAGACCTACATTGTTTATAAAGAACAAGTACCTGTAGTTCAAAAGTTACAGACCTACATTGTTTATAAAGAACAAGTACCTGTAGTTCAAAAGTTACAGACCTACATTGTTTATAAAGAACAAGTACCTGCAGTTCAAAAGTTACAGACCTACATTGTTTATAAAGAACAAGTACCTGCAGTTCAAAAGTTACAGACCTACATTGTTTATAAAGAACAAGTACCTGTAGTTCAAAAGTTACAGACCTACATTGTTTATAAAGAACAAGTACCTGTAGTTCAAAAGTTACAGACCTACATTGTTTATAAAGAACAAGTACCTGCAGTTCAAAAGTTACAGACCTACATTGTTTATAAAGAACAAGTACCTGCAGTTCAAAAGTTACAGACCTACATTGTTTATAAAGAACAAGTACCTGCAGTTCAAAAGTTACAGACCTACATTGTTTATAAAGAACAAGTACCTGTAGTTCAAAAGTTACAGACCTACATTGTTTATAAAGAACAAGTACCTGTAGTTCAAAAGTTACAGACCTACATTGTTTATAAAGAACAAGTACCTGTAGTTCAAAAGTTACAGACCTACATTGTTTATAAAGAACAAGTACCTTCAGTTCAAAGTTACAGACCTACATTGTTTATAAAGAACAAGTACCTGTAGTTCAAAAGTTACAGACCTACATTGTTTATAAAGAACAAGTACCTGCAGTTCAAAAGTTACAGACCTACATTGTTTATAAAGAACAAGTACCTGCAGTTCAAAAGTTACAGACCTACATTGTTTATAAAGAACAAGTACCTGTAGTTCAAAAGTTACAGACCTACATTGTTTATAAAGAACAAGTACCTGCAGTTCAAAAGTTACAGACCTACATTGTTTATAAAGAACAAGTACCTGCAGTTCAAAAGTTACAGACCTACATTGTTTATAAAGAACAAGTACCTGTAGTTCAAAAGTTACAGACCTACATTGTTTATAAAGAACAAGTACCTGTAGTTCAAAAGTTACAGACCTACATTGTTTATAAAGAACAAGTACCTGTAGTTCAAAAGTTACAGACCTACATTGTTTATAAAGAACAAGTACCTGTAGTTCAAAAGTTACAGACCTACATTGTTTATAAAGAACAAGTACCTGCAGTTCAAAAGTTACAGACCTACATTGTTTATAAAGAACAAGTACCTGCAGTTCAAAAGTTACAGACCTACATTGTTTATAAAGAACAAGTACCTGTAGTTCAAAAGTTAGAGACCTACATTGTTTATAAAGAACAAGTACCTTCAGTTCAAAAGTTACAGACCTACATTGTTTATAAAGAACAAGTACCTGTAGTTCAAAAGTTACAGACCTACATTGTTTATAAAGAACAAGTACCTGCAGTTCAAAAGTTACAGACCTACATTGTTTATAAAGAACAAGTACCTGCAGTTCAAAAGTTACAGACCTACATTGTTTATAAAGAACAAGTACCTGCAGTTCAAAAGTTACAGACCTACATTGTTTATAAAGAACAAGTACCTGCAGTTCAAAAGTTACAGACCTACATTGTTTATAAAGAACAAGTACCTGCAGTTCAAAAGTTACAGACCTACATTGTTTATAAAGAACAAGTACCTGTAGTTCAAAAGTTACAGACCTACATTGTTTATAAAGAACAAGTACCTGCAGTTCAAAAGTTACAGACCTACATTGTTTATAAAGAACAAGTACCTGTAGTTCAAAAGTTACAGACCTACATTGTTTATAAAGAACAAGTACCTGCAGTTCAAAAGTTACAGACCTACATTGTTTATAAAGAACAAGTACCTGTAGTTCAAAAGTTACAGACCTACATTGTTTATAAAGAACAAGTACTGTAGTTCAAAAGTTACAGACCTACATTGTTTATAAAGAACAAGTACCTTCAGTTCAAAAGTTACAGACCTACATTGTTTATAAAGAACAAGTACCTGTAGTTCAAAAGTTACAGACCTACATTGTTTATAAAGAACAAGTACCTGCAGTTCAAAAGTTACAGACCTACATTGTTTATAAAGAACAAGTACCTGTAGTTCAAAAGTTACAGACCTACATTGTTTATAAAGAACAAGTACCTGTAGTTCAAAAGTTACAGACCTACATTGTTTATAAAGAACAAGTACCTGCAGTTCAAAAGTTACAGACCTACATTGTTTATAAAGAACAAGTACCTGCAGTTCAAAAGTTACAGACCTACATTGTTTATAAAGAACAAGTACCTGTAGTTCAAAAGTTACAGACCTACATTGTTTATAAAGAACAAGTACCTGCAGTTCAAAAGTTACAGACCTACATTGTTTATAAAGAACAAGTACCTGCAGTTCAAAAGTTACAGACCTACATTGTTTATAAAGAACAAGTACCTGTAGTTCAAAAGTTACAGACCTACATTGTTTATAAAGAACAAGTACCTGTAGTTCAAAAGTTACAGACCTACATTGTTTATAAAGAACAAGTACCTGCAGTTCAAAAGTTACAGACCTACATTGTTTATAAAGAACAAGTACCTGTAGTTCAAAAGTTACAGACCTACATTGTTTATAAAGAACAAGTACCTGTAGTTCAAAAGTTACAGACCTACATTGTTTATAAAGAACAAGTACCTGCAGTTCAAAAGTTACAGACCTACATTGTTTATAAAGAACAAGTACCTGTAGTTCAAAAGTTACAGACCTACATTGTTTATAAAGAACAAGTACCTGCAGTTCAAAAGTTACAGACCTACATTGTTTATAAAGAACAAGTACCTTCAGTTCAAAAGTTACAGACCTACATTGTTTATAAAGAACAAGTACCTGTAGTTCAAAAGTTACAGACCTACATTGTTTATAAAGAACAAGTACCTGCAGTTCAAAAGTTACAGACCTACATTGTTTATAAAGAACAAGTACCTGTAGTTCAAAAGTTACAGACCTACATTGTTTATAAAGAACAAGTACCTGTAGTTCAAAAGTTACAGACCTACATTGTTTATAAAGAACAAGTACCTTCAGTTCAAAAGTTACAGACCTACATTGTTTATAAAGAACAAGTACCTGTAGTTCAAAAGTTACAGACCTACATTGTTTATAAAGAACAAGTACCTGCAGTTCAAAAGTTACAGACCTACATTGTTTATAAAGAACAAGTACCTGTAGTTCAAAAGTTACAGACCTACATTGTTTATAAAGAACAAGTACCTGTAGTTCAAAAGTTACAGACCTACATTGTTTATAAAGAACAAGTACCTGCAGTTCAAAAGTTACAGACCTACATTGTTTATAAAGAACAAGTACCTGCAGTTCAAAAGTTACAGACCTACATTGTTTATAAAGAACAAGTACCTGTAGTTCAAAAGTTACAGACCTACATTGTTTATAAAGAACAAGTACCTGTAGTTCAAAAGTTACAGACCTACATTGTTTATAAAGAACAAGTACCTGTAGTTCAAAAGTTACAGACCTACATTGTTTATAAAGAACAAGTACCTGTAGTTCAAAAGTTACAGACCTACATTGTTTATAAAGAACAAGTACCTGCAGTTCAAAAGTTACAGACCTACATTGTTTATAAAGAACAAGTACCTGCAGTTCAAAAGTTACAGACCTACATTGTTTATAAAGAACAAGTACCTGTAGTTCAAAAGTTAGAGACCTACATTGTTTATAAAGAACAAGTACCTTCAGTTCAAAAGTTACAGACCTACATTGTTTATAAAGAACAAGTACCTGTAGTTCAAAAGTTACAGACCTACATTGTTTATAAAGAACAAGTACCTGCAGTTCAAAAGTTACAGACCTACATTGTTTATAAAGAACAAGTACCTGCAGTTCAAAAGTTACAGACCTACATTGTTTATAAAGAACAAGTACCTGCAGTTCAAAAGTTACAGACCTACATTGTTTATAAAGAACAAGTACCTGCAGTTCAAAAGTTACAGACCTACATTGTTTATAAGAACAAGTACCTGCAGTTCAAAAGTTACAGACCTACATTGTTTATAAAGAACAAGTACCTGTAGTTCAAAAGTTACAGACCTACATTGTTTATAAAGAACAAGTACCTGCAGTTCAAAAGTTACAGACCTACATTGTTTATAAAGAACAAGTACCTGTAGTTCAAAAGTTACAGACCTACATTGTTTATAAAGAACAAGTACCTGCAGTTCAAAAGTTACAGACCTACATTGTTTATAAAGAACAAGTACCTGTAGTTCAAAAGTTACAGACCTACATTGTTTATAAAGAACAAGTACTTGTAGTTCAAAAGTTACAGACCTACATTGTTTATAAAGAACAAGTACCTTCAGTTCAAAAGTTACAGACCTACATTGTTTATAAAGAACAAGTACTTGTAGTTCAAAAGTTACAGACCTACATTGTTTATAAAGAACAAGTACCTGCAGTTCAAAAGTTACAGACCTACATTGTTTATAAAGAACAAGTACCTGTAGTTCAAAAGTTACAGACCTACATTGTTTATAAAGAACAAGTACCTGTAGTTCAAAAGTTACAGACCTACATTGTTTATAAAGAACAAGTACCTGCAGTTCAAAAGTTACAGACCTACATTGTTTATAAAGAACAAGTACCTGCAGTTCAAAAGTTACAGACCTACATTGTTTATAAAGAACAAGTACCTGTAGTTCAAAAGTTACAGACCTACATTGTTTATAAAGAACAAGTACCTGCAGTTCAAAAGTTACAGACCTACATTGTTTATAAAGAACAAGTACCTGCAGTTCAAAAGTTACAGACCTACATTGTTTATAAAGAACAAGTACCTGTAGTTCAAAAGTTACAGACCTACATTGTTTATAAAGAACAAGTACCTGCAGTTCAAAAGTTACAGACCTACATTGTTTATAAAGAACAAGTACCTGCAGTTCAAAAGTTACAGACCTACATTGTTTATAAAGAACAAGTACCTGTAGTTCAAAAGTTACAGACCTACATTGTTTATAAAGAACAAGTACCTGTAGTTCAAAAGTTACAGACCTACATTGTTTATAAAGAACAAGTACCTGCAGTTCAAAAGTTACAGACCTACATTGTTTATAAAGAACAAGTACCTGTAGTTCAAAAGTTACAGACCTACATTGTTTATAAAGAACAAGTACCTGCAGTTCAAAAGTTACAGACCTACATTGTTTATAAAGAACAAGTACCTTCAGTTCAAAAGTTACAGACCTACATTGTTTATAAAGAACAAGTACCTGTAGTTCAAAAGTTACAGACCTACATTGTTTATAAAGAACAAGTACCTGTAGTTCAAAAGTTACAGACCTACATTGTTTATAAAGAACAAGTACCTGCAGTTCAAAAGTTACAGACCTACATTGTTTATAAAGAACAAGTACCTGCAGTTCAAAAGTTACAGACCTACATTGTTTATAAAGAACAAGTACCTGCAGTTCAAAAGTTACAGACCTACATTGTTTATAAAGAACAAGTACCTGCAGTTCAAAAGTTACAGACCTACATTGTTTATAAGAACAAGTACCTGCAGTTCAAAAGTTACAGACCTACATTGTTTATAAAGAACAAGTACCTGTAGTTCAAAAGTTAGAGACCTACATTGTTTATAAAGAACAAGTACCTGCAGTTCAAAAGTTACAGACCTACATTGTTTATAAAGAACAAGTACCTGTAGTTCAAAAGTTACAGACCTACATTGTTTATAAAGAACAAGTACCTGCAGTTCAAAAGTTACAGACCTACATTGTTTATAAAGAACAAGTACCTGTAGTTCAAAAGTTACAGACCTACATTGTTTATAAAGAACAAGTACCTGTAGTTCAAAAGTTACAGACCTACATTGTTTATAAAGAACAAGTACCTGCAGTTCAAAAGTTACAGACCTACATTGTTTATAAAGAACAAGTACCTGCAGTTCAAAAGTTAGAGACCTACATTGTTTATAAAGAACAAGTACCTGTAGTTCAAAAGTTACAGACCTACATTGTTTATAAAGAACAAGTACTTGTAGTTCAAAAGTTACAGACCTACATTGTTTATAAAGAACAAGTACTTGTAGTTCAAAAGTTACAGACCTACATTGTTTATAAAGAACAAGTACCTTCAGTTCAAAAGTTACAGACCTACATTGTTTATAAAGAACAAGTACCTGTAGTTCAAAAGTTACAACCTACATTGTTTATAAAGAACAAGTACCTTCAGTTCAAAAGTTACAGACCTACATTGTTTATAAAGAACAAGTACTTGTAGTTCAAAAGTTACAGACCTACATTGTTTATAAAGAACAAGTACCTGCAGTTCAAAAGTTACAGACCTACATTGTTTATAAAGAACAAGTACCTGTAGTTCAAAAGTTACAGACCTACATTGTTTATAAAGAACAAGTACCTGCAGTTCAAAAGTTACAGACCTACATTGTTTATAAAGAACAAGTACCTGTAGTTCAAAAGTTACAGACCTACATTGTTTATAAAGAACAAGTACCTGCAGTTCAAAAGTTACAGACCTACATTGTTTATAAAGAACAAGTACCTGTAGTTCAAAAGTTACAGACCTACATTGTTTATAAAGAACAAGTACTTGTAGTTCAAAAGTTACAGACCTACATTGTTTATAAAGAACAAGTACCTTCAGTTCAAAAGTTACAGACCTACATTGTTTATAAAGAACAAGTACTTGTAGTTCAAAAGTTACAGACCTACATTGTTTATAAAGAACAAGTACCTGCAGTTCAAAAGTTACAGACCTACATTGTTTATAAAGAACAAGTACCTGTAGTTCAAAAGTTACAGACCTACATTGTTTATAAAGAACAAGTACCTGTAGTTCAAAAGTTACAGACCTACATTGTTTATAAAGAACAAGTACCTGCAGTTCAAAAGTTACAGACCTACATTGTTTATAAAGAACAAGTACCTGCAGTTCAAAAGTTACAGACCTACATTGTTTATAAAGAACAAGTACCTGTAGTTCAAAAGTTACAGACCTACATTGTTTATAAAGAACAAGTACCTGCAGTTCAAAAGTTACAGACCTACATTGTTTATAAAGAACAAGTACCTGCAGTTCAAAAGTTACAGACCTACATTGTTTATAAAGAACAAGTACCTGTAGTTCAAAAGTTACAGACCTACATTGTTTATAAAGAACAAGTACCTGCAGTTCAAAAGTTACAGACCTACATTGTTTATAAAGAACAAGTACCTGCAGTTCAAAAGTTACAGACCTACATTGTTTATAAAGAACAAGTACCTGTAGTTCAAAAGTTACAGACCTACATTGTTTATAAAGAACAAGTACCTGTAGTTCAAAAGTTACAGACCTACATTGTTTATAAAGAACAAGTACCTGCAGTTCAAAAGTTACAGACCTACATTGTTTATAAAGAACAAGTACCTGTAGTTCAAAAGTTACAGACCTACATTGTTTATAAAGAACAAGTACCTGCAGTTCAAAAGTTACAGACCTACATTGTTTATAAAGAACAAGTACCTTCAGTTCAAAAGTTACAGACCTACATTGTTTATAAAGAACAAGTACCTGTAGTTCAAAAGTTACAGACCTACATTGTTTATAAAGAACAAGTACCTGTAGTTCAAAAGTTACAGACCTACATTGTTTATAAAGAACAAGTACCTGCAGTTCAAAAGTTACAGACCTACATTGTTTATAAAGAACAAGTACCTGCAGTTCAAAAGTTACAGACCTACATTGTTTATAAAGAACAAGTACCTGCAGTTCAAAAGTTACAGACCTACATTGTTTATAAAGAACAAGTACCTGCAGTTCAAAAGTTACAGACCTACATTGTTTATAAGAACAAGTACCTGCAGTTCAAAAGTTACAGACCTACATTGTTTATAAAGAACAAGTACCTGTAGTTCAAAAGTTACAGACCTACATTGTTTATAAAGAACAAGTACCTGCAGTTCAAAAGTTACAGACCTACATTGTTTATAAAGAACAAGTACCTGTAGTTCAAAAGTTACAGACCTACATTGTTTATAAAGAACAAGTACCTGCAGTTCAAAAGTTACAGACCTACATTGTTTATAAAGAACAAGTACCTGTAGTTCAAAAGTTACAGACCTACATTGTTTATAAAGAACAAGTACCTGTAGTTCAAAAGTTACAGACCTACATTGTTTATAAAGAACAAGTACCTGTAGTTCAAAAGTTACAGACCTACATTGTTTATAAAGAACAAGTACCTGCAGTTCAAAAGTTACAGACCTACATTGTTTATAAAGAACAAGTACCTGTAGTTCAAAAGTTACAGACCTACATTGTTTATAAAGAACAAGTACCTGTAGTTCAAAAGTTACAGACCTACATTGTTTATAAAGAACAAGTACTTGTAGTTCAAAAGTTACAGACCTACATTGTTTATAAAGAACAAGTACCTTCAGTTCAAAAGTTACAGACCTACATTGTTTATAAAGAACAAGTACTTGTAGTTCAAAAGTTACAAACCTACATTGTTTATAAAGAACAAGTACCTTCAGTTCAAAAGTTACAGACCTACATTGTTTATAAAGAACAAGTACCTTGTAGTTCAAAAGTTACAGACCTACATTGTTTATAAAGAACAAGTACCTGCAGTTCAAAAGTTACAGACCTACATTGTTTATAAAGAACAAGTACCTGTAGTTCAAAAGTTACAGACCTACATTGTTTATAAAGAACAAGTACCTGTAGTTCAAAAGTTACAGACCTACATTGTTTATAAAGAACAAGTACCTGTAGTTCAAAAGTTACAGACCTACATTGTTTATAAAGAACAAGTACCTGTAGTTCAAAAGTTACAGACCTACATTGTTTATAAAGAACAAGTACCTTCAGTTCAAAAGTTACAGACCTACATTGTTTATAAAGAACAAGTACCTGTAGTTCAAAAGTTACAGACCTACATTGTTTATAAAGAACAAGTACCTGTAGTTCAAAAGTTACAGACCTACATTGTTTATAAAGAACAAGTACCTGTAGTTCAAAAGTTACAGACCTACATTGTTTATAAAGAACAAGTACCTGTAGTTCAAAAGTTACAGACCTACATTGTTTATAAAGAACAAGTACCTGCAGTTCAAAAGTTACAGACCTACATTGTTTATAAAGAACAAGTACCTGTAGTTCAAAAGTTACAGACCTACATTGTTTATAAAGAACAAGTACCTGTAGTTCAAAAGTTACAGACCTACATTGTTTATAAAGAACAAGTACCTGCAGTTCAAAAGTTACAGACCTACATTGTTTATAAAGAACAAGTACCTGTAGTTCAAAAGTTACAGACCTACATTGTTTATAAAGAACAAGTACCTGTAGTTCAAAAGTTACAGACCTACATTGTTTATAAAGAACAAGTACCTGTAGTTCAAAAGTTACAGACCTACATTGTTTATAAAGAACAAGTACCTGTAGTTCAAAAGTTACAGACCTACATTGTTTATAAAGAACAAGTACCTGTAGTTCAAAAGTTAGAGACCTACATTGTTTATAAAGAACAAGTACCTTCAGTTCAAAAGTTACAGACCTACATTGTTTATAAAGAACAAGTACCTGTAGTTCAAAAGTTACAGACCTACATTGTTTATAAAGAACAAGTACCTGCAGTTCAAAAGTTACAGACCTACATTGTTTATAAAGAACAAGTACCTGTAGTTCAAAAGTTAGAGACCTACATTGTTTATAAAGAACAAGTACCTGCAGTTCAAAAGTTACAGACCTACATTGTTTATAAAGAACAAGTACCTGTAGTTCAAAAGTTACAGACCTACATTGTTTATAAAGAACAAGTACCTGTAGTTCAAAAGTTACAGACCTACATTGTTTATAAAGAACAAGTACCTGTAGTTCAAAAGTTACAGACCTACATTGTTTATAAAGAACAAGTACCTGTAGTTCAAAAGTTACAGACCTACATTGTTTATAAAGAACAAGTACCTGCAGTTCAAAAGTTACAGACCTACATTGTTTATAAAGAACAAGTACCTGTAGTTCAAAAGTTACAGACCTACATTGTTTATAAAGAACAAGTACCTGTAGTTCAAACGTTACAGTCCTACATTGTTTATAAAGAACAAGTACCTGTAGTTCAAAAGTTACAGACCTACATTGTTTATAAAGAACAAGTACCTGCAGTTCAAAAGTTACAGACCTACATTGTTTATAAAGAACAAGTACCTGTAGTTCAAAAGTTACAGACCTACATTGTTTATAAAGAACAAGTACCTGCAGTTCAAAAGTTACAGACCTACATTGTTTATAAAGAACAAGTACCTGCAGTTCAAAAGTTACAGACCTACATTGTTTATAAAGAACAAGTACCTGTAGTTCAAAAGTTACAGACCTACATTGTTTATAAAGAACAAGTACCTGCAGTTCAAAAGTTACAGACCTACATTGTTTATAAAGAACAAGTACCTGTAGTTCAAAAGTTACAGACCTACATTGTTTATAAAGAACAAGTACCTGCAGTTCAAAGTTACAGACCTACATTGTTTATAAAGAACAAGTACCTGTAGTTCAAAAGTTACAGACCTACATTGTTTATAAAGAACAAGTACCTGTAGTTCAAAAGTTACAGACCTACATTGTTTATAAAGAACAAGTACCTGTAGTTCAAAAGTTACAGACCTACATTGTTTATAAAGAACAAGTACCTGCAGTTCAAAAGTTACAGACCTACATTGTTTATAAAGAACAAGTACCTGTAGTTCAAAAGTTACAGACCTACATTGTTTATAAAGAACAAGTACCTGTAGTTCAAAAGTTACAGACCTACATTGTTTATAAAGAACAAGTACCTGTAGTTCAAAAGTTACAGACCTACATTGTTTATAAAGAACAAGTACCTTCAGTTCAAAAGTTACAGACCTACATTGTTTATAAAGAACAAGTACCTGTAGTTCAAAAGTTACAGACCTACATTGTTTATAAAGAACAAGTACCTGTAGTTCAAAAGTTACAGACCTACATTGTTTATAAAGAACAAGTACCTGTAGTTCAAAAGTTACAGACCTACATTGTTTATAAAGAACAAGTACCTGTAGTTCAAAAGTTACAGACCTACATTGTTTATAAAGAACAAGTACCTGTAGTTCAAAAGTTACAGACCTACATTGTTTATAAAGAACAAGTACCTGTAGTTCAAACGTTACAGACCTACATTGTTTATAAAGAACAAGTACCTGTAGTTCAAAAGTTACAGACCTACATTGTTTATAAAGAACAAGTACCTGTAGTTCAAAAGTTACAGACCTACATTGTTTATAAAGAACAAGTACCTGTAGTTCAAAAGTTACAGACCTACATTGTTTATAAAGAACAAGTACCTGCAGTTCAAAAGTTACAGACCTACATTGTTTATAAAGAACAAGTACCTGTAGTTCAAAAGTTACAGACCTACATTGTTTATAAAGAACAAGTACCTGTAGTTCAAAAGTTACAGACCTACATTGTTTATAAAGAACAAGTACCTGTAGTTCAAAAGTTACAGACCTACATTGTTTATAAAGAACAAGTACCTGCAGTTCAAAAGTTAGAGACCTACATTGTTTATAAAGAACAAGTACCTGTAGTTCAAAAGTTACAGACCTACATTGTTTATAAAGAACAAGTACCTGTAGTTCAAAAGTTACAGACCTACATTGTTTATAAAGAACAAGTACCTGTAGTTCAAAAGTTACAGACCTACATTGTTTATAAAGAACAAGTACCTGTAGTTCAAAAGTTACAGACCTACATTGTTTATAAAGAACAAGTACCTGCAGTTCAAAAGTTACAGACCTACATTGTTTATAAAGAACAAGTACCTGTAGTTCAAAAGTTACAGACCTACATTGTTTATAAAGAACAAGTACCTGTAGTTCAAAAGTTACAGACCTACATTGTTTATAAAGAACAAGTACCTGTAGTTCAAAAGTTACAGACCTACATTGTTTATAAAGAACAAGTACCTGTAGTTCAAAAGTTACAGACCTACATTGTTTATAAAGAACAAGTACCTGTAGTTCAAAAGTTACAGACCTACATTGTTTATAAAGAACAAGTACCTGCAGTTCAAAAGTTACAGACCTACATTGTTTATAAAGAACAAGTACCTGTAGTTCAAAAGTTACAGACCTACATTGTTTATAAAGAACAAGTACCTGTAGTTCAAAAGTTACAGACCTACATTGTTTATAAAGAACAAGTACCTGTAGTTCAAAAGTTACAGACCTACATTGTTTATAAAGAACAAGTACCTGTAGTTCAAAAGTTACAGACCTACATTGTTTATAAAGAACAAGTACCTGCAGTTCAAAAGTTACAGACCTACATTGTTTATAAAGAACAAGTACCTGTAGTTCAAAAGTTACAGACCTACATTGTTTATAAAGAACAAGTACCTGTAGTTCAAAAGTTACAGACCTACATTGTTTATAAAGAACAAGTACCTGCAGTTCAAAAGTTACAGACCTACATTGTTTATAAAGAACAAGTACCTGCAGTTCAAAAGTTACAGACCTACATTGTTTATAAAGAACAAGTACCTGTAGTTCAAAAGTTACAGACCTACATTGTTTATAAAGAACAAGTACCTGTAGTTCAAAAGTTACAGACCTACATTGTTTATAAAGAACAAGTACCTGTAGTTCAAAAGTTACAGACCTACATTGTTTATAAAGAACAAGTACCTTCAGTTCAAAAGTTACAGACCTACATTGTTTATAAAGAACAAGTACCTGTAGTTCAAAAGTTACAGACCTACATTGTTTATAAAGAACAAGTACCTGTAGTTCAAAAGTTACAGACCTACATTGTTTATAAAGAACAAGTACCTGTAGTTCAAAAGTTACAGACCTACATTGTTTATAAAGAACAAGTACCTGTAGTTCAAAAGTTACAGACCTACATTGTTTATAAAGAACAAGTACCTGCAGTTCAAAAGTTACAGACCTACATTGTTTATAAAGAACAAGTACCTGTAGTTCAAAAGTTACAGACCTACATTGTTTATAAAGAACAAGTACCTGCAGTTCAAAAGTTACAGACCTACATTGTTTATAAAGAACAAGTACCTTCAGTTCAAAAGTTACAGACCTACATTGTTTATAAAGAACAAGTACCTGTAGTTCAAAAGTTACAGACCTACATTGTTTATAAAGAACAAGTACCTGTAGTTCAAAAGTTACAGACCTACATTGTTTATAAAGAACAAGTACCTGCAGTTCAAAAGTTACAGACCTACATTGTTTATAAAGAACAAGTACCTGCAGTTCAAAAGTTACAGACCTACATTGTTTATAAAGAACAAGTACCTGCAGTTCAAAAGTTACAGACCTACATTGTTTATAAAGAACAAGTACCTGCAGTTCAAAAGTTACAGACCTACATTGTTTATAAAGAACAAGTACCTGCAGTTCAAAAGTTACAGACCTACATTGTTTATAAAGAACAAGTACCTGTAGTTCAAAAGTTACAGACCTACATTGTTTATAAAGAACAAGTACCTGTAGTTCAAAAGTTACAGACCTACATTGTTTATAAAGAACAAGTACCTGTAGTTCAAAAGTTACAGACCTACATTGTTTATAAAGAACAAGTACCTGTAGTTCAAAAGTTACAGACCTACATTGTTTATAAAGAACAAGTACCTGTAGTTCAAAAGTTACAGACCTACATTGTTTATAAAGAACAAGTACCTGTAGTTCAAAAGTTACAGACCTACATTGTTTATAAAGAACAAGTACCTGCAGTTCAAAAGTTACAGACCTACATTGTTTATAAAGAACAAGTACCTGCAGTTCAAAAGTTACAGACCTACATTGTTTATAAAGAACAAGTACCTGTAGTTCAAAAGTTACAGACCTACATTGTTTATAAAGAACAAGTACCTGTAGTTCAAAAGTTACAGACCTACATTGTTTATAAAGAACAAGTACTTGTAGTTCAAAAGTTACAGACCTACATTGTTTATAAAGAACAAGTACCTGCAGTTCAAAAGTTACAGACCTACATTGTTTATAAAGAACAAGTACTTGTAGTTCAAAAGTTACAGACCTACATTGTTTATAAAGAACAAGTACCTTCAGTTCAAAAGTTACAGACCTACATTGTTTATAAAGAACAAGTACTTGTAGTTCAAAAGTTACAGACCTACATTGTTTATAAAGAACAAGTACCTGCAGTTCAAAAGTTACAGACCTACATTGTTTATAAAGAACAAGTACCTGTAGTTCAAAAGTTACAGACCTACATTGTTTATAAAGAACAAGTACCTGTAGTTCAAAAGTTACAGACCTACATTGTTTATAAAGAACAAGTACCTGTAGTTCAAAAGTTACAGACCTACATTGTTTATAAAGAACAAGTACCTGTAGTTCAAAAGTTACAGACCTACATTGTTTATAAAGAACAAGTACCTTCAGTTCAAAAGTTACAGACCTACATTGTTTATAAAGAACAAGTACCTGTAGTTCAAAAGTTACAGACCTACATTGTTTATAAAGAACAAGTACCTGTAGTTCAAAAGTTACAGACCTACATTGTTTATAAAGAACAAGTACCTGTAGTTCAAAAGTTACAGACCTACATTGTTTATAAAGAACAAGTACCTGTAGTTCAAAAGTTACAGACCTACATTGTTTATAAAGAACAAGTACCTGTAGTTCAAAAGTTACAGACCTACATTGTTTATAAAGAACAAGTACCTTCAGTTCAAAAGTTACAGACCTACATTGTTTATAAAGAACAAGTACTTGTAGTTCAAAAGTTACAGACCTACATTGTTTATAAAGAACAAGTACCTGTAGTTCAAAAGTTACAGACCTACATTGTTTATAAAGAACAAGTACCTGTAGTTCAAAAGTTACAGACCTACATTGTTTATAAAGAACAAGTACCTGTAGTTCAAAAGTTACAGACCTACATTGTTTATAAAGAACAAGTACCTGTAGTTCAAAAGTTACAGACCTACATTGTTTATAAAGAACAAGTACCTGTAGTTCAAAAGTTACAGACCTACATTGTTTATAAAGAACAAGTACCTGTAGTTCAAAAGTTACAGACCTACATTGTTTATAAAGAACAAGTACCTGCAGTTCAAAAGTTACAGACCTACATTGTTTATAAAGAACAAGTACCTATAGTTCAAAAGTTACAGACCTACATTGTTTATAAAGAACAAGTACCTGTAGTTCAAAAGTTACAGACCTACATTGTTTATAAAGAACAAGTACCTGTAGTTCAAAAGTTACAGACCTACATTGTTTATAAAGAACAAGTACCTGTAGTTCAAAAGTTACAGACCTACATTGTTTATAAAGAACAAGTACCTGTAGTTCAAAAGTTACAGACCTACATTGTTTATAAAGAACAAGTACCTTCAGTTCAAAAGTTACAGACCTACATTGTTTATAAAGAACAAGTACCTGTAGTTCAAAAGTTACAGACCTACATTGTTTATAAAGAACAAGTACCTGCAGTTCAAAAGTTACAGACCTACATTGTTTATAAAGAACAAGTACCTGTAGTTCAAAAGTTACAGACCTACATTGTTTATAAAGAACAAGTACCTGCAGTTCAAAAGTTAGAGACCTACATTGTTTATAAAGAACAAGTACCTGTAGTTCAAAAGTTACAGACCTACATTGTTTATAAAGAACAAGTACCTGTAGTTCAAAAGTTACAGACCTACATTGTTTATAAAGAACAAGTACCTGTAGTTCAAAAGTTACAGACCTACATTGTTTATAAAGAACAAGTACCTGCAGTTCAAAAGTTACAGACCTACATTGTTTATAAAGAACAAGTACCTGCAGTTCAAAAGTTACAGACCTACATTGTTTATAAAGAACAAGTACCTGTAGTTCAAAAGTTACAGACCTACATTGTTTATAAAGAACAAGTACCTGTAGTTCAAAAGTTACAGACCTACATTGTTTATAAAGAACAAGTACCTGTAGTTCAAAAGTTACAGACCTACATTGTTTATAAAGAACAAGTACCTGTAGTTCAAAAGTTACAGACCTACATTGTTTATAAAGAACAAGTACCTGTAGTTCAAAAGTTACAGACCTACATTGTTTATAAAGAACAAGTACCTGCAGTTCAAAAGTTACAGACCTACATTGTTTATAAAGAACAAGTACCTGCAGTTCAAAAGTTACAGACCTACATTGTTTATAAAGAACAAGTACCTGTAGTTCAAAAGTTAGAGACCTACATTGTTTATAAAGAACAAGTACCTGCAGTTCAAAAGTTACAGACCTACATTGTTTATAAAGAACAAGTACCTGTAGTTCAAAAGTTACAGACCTACATTGTTTATAAAGAACAAGTACCTGCAGTTCAAAAGTTACAGACCTACATTGTTTATAAAGAACAAGTACCTGTAGTTCAAAAGTTACAGACCTACATTGTTTATAAAGAACAAGTACCTGTAGTTCAAAAGTTACAGACCTACATTGTTTATAAAGAACAAGTACCTGCAGTTCAAAAGTTACAGACCTACATTGTTTATAAAGAACAAGTACCTGTAGTTCAAAAGTTACAGACCTACATTGTTTATAAAGAACAAGTACCTGTAGTTCAAAAGTTACAGACCTACATTGTTTATAAAGAACAAGTACCTGTAGTTCAAAAGTTACAGACCTACATTGTTTATAAAGAACAAGTACCTGTAGTTCAAAAGTTACAGACCTACATTGTTTATAAAGAACAAGTACCTTCAGTTCAAAAGTTACAGACCTACATTGTTTATAAAGAACAAGTACCTGCAGTTCAAAAGTTACAGACCTACATTGTTTATAAAGAACAAGTACCTGTAGTTCAAAAGTTACAGACCTACATTGTTTATAAAGAACAAGTACCTGTAGTTCAAAAGTTACAGACCTACATTGTTTATAAAGAACAAGTACCTGCAGTTCAAAAGTTACAGACCTACATTGTTTATAAAGAACAAGTACCTGTAGTTCAAAAGTTACAGACCTACATTGTTTATAAAGAACAAGTACCTGTAGTTCAAAAGTTACAGACCTACATTGTTTATAAAGAACAAGTACCTGTAGTTCAAAAGTTACAGACCTACATTGTTTATAAAGAACAAGTACCTGTAGTTCAAAAGTTACAGACCTACATTGTTTATAAAGAACAAGTACCTGTAGTTCAAAAGTTAGAGACCTACATTGTTTATAAAGAACAAGTACCTTCAGTTCAAAAGTTACAGACCTACATTGTTTATAAAGAACAAGTACCTGTAGTTCAAAAGTTACAGACCTACATTGTTTATAAAGAACAAGTACCTGTAGTTCAAAAGTTACAGACCTACATTGTTTATAAAGAACAAGTACCTGTAGTTCAAAAGTTACAGACCTACATTGTTTATAAAGAACAAGTACCTGCAGTTCAAAAGTTACAGACCTACATTGTTTATAAAGAACAAGTACCTGTAGTTCAAAGTTACAGACCTACATTGTTTATAAAGAACAAGTACCTGTAGTTCAAAAGTTACAGACCTACATTGTTTATAAAGAACAAGTACCTGTAGTTCAAAAGTTAGAGACCTACATTGTTTATAAAGAACAAGTACTTGTAGTTCAAAAGTTACAGACCTACATTGTTTATAAAGAACAAGTACCTGCAGTTCAAAAGTTACAGACCTACATTGTTTATAAAGAACAAGTACCTGTAGTTCAAAAGTTAGAGACCTACATTGTTTATAAAGAACAAGTACCTGCAGTTCAAAAGTTACAGACCTACATTGTTTATAAAGAACAAGTACCTGTAGTTCAAAAGTTACAGACCTACATTGTTTATAAAGAACAAGTACCTGTAGTTCAAAAGTTACAGACCTACATTGTTTATAAAGAACAAGTACCTGTAGTTCAAAAGTTACAGACCTACATTGTTTATAAAGAACAAGTACCTGTAGTTCAAAAGTTACAGACCTACATTGTTTATAAAGAACAAGTACCTGCAGTTCAAAAGTTACAGACCTACATTGTTTATAAAGAACAAGTACCTGTAGTTCAAAAGTTACAGACCTACATTGTTTATAAAGAACAAGTACCTGTAGTTCAAAAGTTACAGACCTACATTGTTTATAAAGAACAAGTACCTGTAGTTCAAAAGTTACAGACCTACATTGTTTATAAAGAACAAGTACCTGTAGTTCAAAAGTTACAGACCTACATTGTTTATAAAGAACAAGTACCTGCAGTTCAAAAGTTACAGACCTACATTGTTTATAAAGAACAAGTACCTGCAGTTCAAAAGTTACAGACCTACATTGTTTATAAAGAACAAGTACCTGTAGTTCAAAAGTTACAGACCTACATTGTTTATAAAGAACAAGTACCTGTAGTTCAAAAGTTACAGACCTACATTGTTTATAAAGAACAAGTACCTGCAGTTCAAAAGTTACAGACCTACATTGTTTATAAAGAACAAGTACCTGTAGTTCAAAAGTTACAGACCTACATTGTTTATAAAGAACAAGTACCTGCAGTTCAAAAGTTACAGACCTACATTGTTTATAAAGAACAAGTACCTGTAGTTCAAAAGTTACAGACCTACATTGTTTATAAAGAACAAGTACCTGTAGTTCAAAAGTTACAGACCTACATTGTTTATAAAGAACAAGTACCTGCAGTTCAAAAGTTACAGACCTACATTGTTTATAAAGAACAAGTACCTGTAGTTCAAAAGTTACAGACCTACATTGTTTATAAAGAACAAGTACCTGTAGTTCAAAAGTTACAGACCTACATTGTTTATAAAGAACAAGTACCTGTAGTTCAAAAGTTACAGACCTACATTGTTTATAAAGAACAAGTACCTGTAGTTCAAAAGTTACAGACCTACATTGTTTATAAAGAACAAGTACCTTCAGTTCAAAAGTTACAGACCTACATTGTTTATAAAGAACAAGTACCTGCAGTTCAAAAGTTACAGACCTACATTGTTTATAAAGAACAAGTACCTGTAGTTCAAAAGTTACAGACCTACATTGTTTATAAAGAACAAGTACCTGTAGTTCAAAAGTTACAGACCTACATTGTTTATAAAGAACAAGTACCTGCAGTTCAAAAGTTACAGACCTACATTGTTTATAAAGAACAAGTACCTGTAGTTCAAAAGTTACAGACCTACATTGTTTATAAAGAACAAGTACCTGTAGTTCAAACGTTACAGACCTACATTGTTTATAAAGAACAAGTACCTGTAGTTCAAAAGTTACAGACCTACATTGTTTATAAAGAACAAGTACCTGTAGTTCAAAAGTTACAGACCTACATTGTTTATAAAGAACAAGTACCTGTAGTTCAAAAGTTAGAGACCTACATTGTTTATAAAGAACAAGTACCTTCAGTTCAAAAGTTACAGACCTACATTGTTTATAAAGAACAAGTACTTGTAGTTCAAAAGTTACAGACCTACATTGTTTATAAAGAACAAGTACCTGTAGTTCAAAAGTTACAGACCTACATTGTTTATAAAGAACAAGTACCTGTAGTTCAAAGTTACAGACCTACATTGTTTATAAAGAACAAGTACCTGCAGTTCAAAAGTTAGAGACCTACATTGTTTATAAAGAACAAGTACCTGTAGTTCAAAAGTTACAGACCTACATTGTTTATAAAGAACAAGTACCTGTAGTTCAAAAGTTACAGACCTACATTGTTTATAAAGAACAAGTACCTGTAGTTCAAAAGTTAGAGACCTACATTGTTTATAAAGAACAAGTACCTGCAGTTCAAAAGTTACAGACCTACATTGTTTATAAAGAACAAGTACCTGTAGTTCAAAAGTTACAGACCTACATTGTTTATAAAGAACAAGTACCTGTAGTTCAAACGTTACAGTCCTACATTGTTTATAAAGAACAAGTACCTGTAGTTCAAAAGTTACAGACCTACATTGTTTATAAAGAACAAGTACCTGCAGTTCAAAAGTTACAGACCTACATTGTTTATAAAGAACAAGTACCTGCAGTTCAAAAGTTACAGACCTACATTGTTTATAAAGAACAAGTACCTGCAGTTCAAAAGTTACAGACCTACATTGTTTATAAAGAACAAGTACCTGCAGTTCAAAAGTTACAGACCTACATTGTTTATAAAGAACAAGTACCTGTAGTTCAAAAGTTACAGACCTACATTGTTTATAAAGAACAAGTACCTGCAGTTCAAAAGTTACAGACCTACATTGTTTATAAAGAACAAGTACCTGTAGTTCAAAAGTTACAGACCTACATTGTTTATAAAGAACAAGTACCTGCAGTTCAAAAGTTACAGACCTACATTGTTTATAAAGAACAAGTACCTGTAGTTCAAAAGTTACAGACCTACATTGTTTATAAAGAACAAGTACCTGTAGTTCAAAAGTTACAGACCTACATTGTTTATAAAGAACAAGTACCTGCAGTTCAAAAGTTACAGACCTACATTGTTTATAAAGAACAAGTACCTGTAGTTCAAAAGTTACAGACCTACATTGTTTATAAAGAACAAGTACCTGTAGTTCAAAAGTTACAGACCTACATTGTTTATAAAGAACAAGTACCTGTAGTTCAAAAGTTACAGACCTACATTGTTTATAAAGAACAAGTACTTGTAGTTCAAAAGTTACAGACCTACATTGTTTATAAAGAACAAGTACCTTCAGTTCAAAAAAGTTACAGACCTACATTATTTATAAAGAACAAGTACCTGTAGTTCAAAAGTTACAGACCTACATTGTTTATAAAGAACAAGTACCTGTAGTTCAAAAGTTACAGACCTACATTGTTTATAAAGAACAAGTACCTGCAGTTCAAAAGTTACAGACCTACATTGTTTATAAAGAACAAGTACCTGCAGTTCAAAAGTTACAGACCTACATTGTTTATAAAGAACAAGTACCTGCAGTTCAAAAGTTACAGACCTACATTGTTTATAAAGAACAAGTACCTGCAGTTCAAAAGTTACAGACCTACATTGTTTATAAAGAACAAGTACCTGTAGTTCAAAAGTTACAGACCTACATTGTTTATAAAGAACAAGTACCTGCAGTTCAAAAGTTACAGACCTACATTGTTTATAAAGAACAAGTACCTGTAGTTCAAAAGTTACAGACCTACATTGTTTATAAAGAACAAGTACCTGTAGTTCAAAAGTTACAGACCTACATTGTTTATAAAGAACAAGTACCTGCAGTTCAAAAGTTACAGACCTACATTGTTTATAAAGAACAAGTACCTGTAGTTCAAAAGTTACAGACCTACATTGTTTATAAAGAACAAGTACCTTCAGTTCAAAAGTTACAGACCTTACATTGTTTATAAAGAACAAGTACCTGTAGTTCAAAAGTTACAGACCTACATTGTTTATAAAGAACAAGTACCTGCAGTTCAAAAGTTACAGACCTACATTGTTTATAAAGAACAAGTACCTGTAGTTCAAAAGTTACAGACCTACATTGTTTATAAAGAACAAGTACCTGTAGTTCAAAAGTTACAGACCTACATTGTTTATAAAGAACAAGTACCTGCAGTTCAAAAGTTACAGACCTACATTGTTTATAAGAACAAGTACCTGCAGTTCAAAAGTTACAGACCTACATTGTTTATAAAGAACAAGTACCTGTAGTTCAAAAGTTACAGACCTACATTGTTTATAAAGAACAAGTACCTGCAGTTCAAAAGTTACAGACCTACATTGTTTATAAAGAACAAGTACCTGTAGTTCAAAAGTTACAGACCTACATTGTTTATAAAGAACAAGTACCTGTAGTTCAAAAGTTACAGACCTACATTGTTTATAAAGAACAAGTACCTGTAGTTCAAAGTTACAGACCTACATTGTTTATAAAGAACAAGTACCTGCAGTTCAAAAGTTACAGACCTACATTGTTTATAAAGAACAAGTACCTGTAGTTCAAAAGTTACAGACCTACATTGTTTATAAAGAACAAGTAATTGCAGTTCAAAAAAGTTACAGACCTACATTGTTTATAAAGAACAAGTACCTTGTAGTTCAAAAGTTACAGACCTACATTGTTTATAAAGAACAAGTACCTGTAGTTCAAAAGTTACAGACCTACATTGTTTATAAAGAACAAGTACCTGTAGTTCAAAAGTTACAGACCTACATTGTTTATAAAGAACAAGTACCTGCAGTTCAAAAGTTACAGACCTACATTGTTTATAAAGAACAAGTACCTGTAGTTCAAAAGTTACAGACCTACATTGTTTATAAAGAACAAGTACCTGCAGTTCAAAAGTTACAGACCTACATTGTTTATAAAGAACAAGTACCTTCAGTTCAAAAGTTACAGACCTACATTGTTTATAAAGAACAAGTACCTGTAGTTCAAAAGTTACAGACCTACATTGTTTATAAAGAACAAGTACCTGTAGTTCAAAAGTTACAGACCTACATTGTTTATAAAGAACAAGTACCTGCAGTTCAAAAGTTACAGACCTACATTGTTTATAAAGAACAAGTACCTGCAGTTCAAAAAAGTTACAGACCTACATTGTTTATAAAGAACAAGTACCTGCAGTTCAAAAGTTACAGACCTACATTGTTTATAAAGAACAAGTACCTGTAGTTCAAAAGTTACAGACCTACATTGTTTATAAAGAACAAGTACCTGCAGTTCAAAAGTTACAGACCTACATTGTTTATAAGAACAAGTACCTGCAGTTCAAAAAAGTTACAGACCTACATTGTTTATAAAGAACAAGTACCTGTAGTTCAAAAGTTAGAGACCTACATTGTTTATAAAGAACAAGTACCTGCAGTTCAAAAAAGTTACAGACCTACATTGTTTATAAAGAACAAGTACCTGTAGTTCAAAAGTTACAGACCTACATTGTTTATAAAGAACAAGTACCTGTAGTTCAAAAGTTACAGACCTACATTGTTTATAAAGAACAAGTACCTGTAGTTCAAAAGTTACAGACCTACATTGTTTATAAAGAACAAGTACTTGTAGTTCAAAGTTACAGACCTACATTGTTTATAAAGAACAAGTACCTTCAGTTCAAAAGTTACAGACCTACATTGTTTATAAAGAACAAGTACTTGTAGTTCAAAAGTTACAGACCTACATTGTTTATAAAGAACAAGTACCTGTAGTTCAAAAGTTAGAGACCTACATTGTTTATAAAGAACAAGTACCTGTAGTTCAAAAGTTACAGACCTACATTGTTTATAAAGAACAAGTACCTGTAGTTCAAAAGTTACAGACCTACATTGTTTATAAAGAACAAGTACCTGTAGTTCAAAAGTTACAGACCTACATTGTTTATAAAGAACAAGTACCTGTAGTTCAAAAGTTACAGACCTTACATTGTTTTATAAAGAACAAGTACTTGTAGTTCAAAAGTTACAGACCTACATTGTTTATAAAGAACAAGTACCTTCAGTTCAAAAGTTACAGACCTACATTGTTTTATAAAGAACAAGTACCTGTAGTTCAAAAGTTACAGACCTACATTGTTTATAAAGAACAAGTACCTGCTTAGTTCAAAAGTTACAGACCTACATTGTTTATAAAGAACAAGTACCTGCAGTTCAAAAGTTACAGACCTACATTGTTTATAAAGAACAAGTACCTGTAGTTCAAAAGTTACAGACCTACATTGTTTATAAAGAACAAGTACCTGTAGTTCAAAAGTTACAGACCTTACATTGTTTATAAAGAACAAGTACCTTCAGTTCAAAAGTTACAGACCTACATTGTTTATAAAGAACAAGTACTTGTAGTTCAAAAGTTACAGACCTACATTGTTTATAAAGAACAAGTACCTGCAGTTCAAAAGTTATTAGACCTACATTGTTTATAAAGAACAAGTACCTGTAGTTCAAAAGTTACAGACCTACATTGTTTATAAAGAACAAGTACCTGTAGTTCAAAAGTTACAGACCTACATTGTTTATAAAGAACAAGTACCTGTAGTTCAAAAAGTTACAGACCTACATTGTTTATAAAGAACAAGTACCTGTAGTTCAAAAGTTACAGACCTACATTGTTTATAAAGAACAAGTACCTGCAGTTCAAAAAAGTTACAGACCTACATTGTTTATAAAGAACAAGTACCTGTAGTTCAAAAGTTAGAGACCCACATTGTTTATAAAGAACAAGTACCTGCAGTCTAAAAAGTGTTACAGACCTACATTGTTTATAAAGAACAAGTACCTGCAGTTCAAAAGTTACAGACCTACATTGTTTATAAAGAACAAAGTACCTACCTGGTTCAAAAGTTACAGACCTACATTGTTTATAAGGAACAAGTACCTGTAGTTCAAAGTTACAGACCTACATTGTTTATAAAGAACAAGTACCTGTAGTTCAAAAGTTACAGACCTACATTGTTTATAAAGAACAAGTACCTTGTAGTTCAAAAGTTACAGACCTACATTGTTTATAAAGAACAAGTACCTTGCAGTTCAAAAGTTACAGACCTACATTGTTTATAAAGAACAAGTACCTGTAGTTCAAAAGTTACAGACCTACATTGTTTATAAAGAACAAGTACCTGTAGTTCAAAAGTTACAGACCTACATTGTTTATAAAGAACAAGTACCTTGTAGTTCAAAAGTTACAGACCTACATTGTTTATAAAGAACAAGTACCTTAGTTCAAAAGTTACAGACCTACATTGTTTATAAAGAACAAGTACCTGCAGTTCAAAAGTTACAGACCTACATTGTTTATAAAGAACAAGTACCTGCAGTTCAAAAGTTACAGACCTTACATTGTTTTATAAAGTACAAGTACCTGTGTCTCAAAAGTTACAGACCTACATTGTTTATAAAGAACAAGTACCTGTAGTTCAAAGTTACAGAACTACATTGTTTATAAGTAGAACAAGTACCTGTAGTTCAAAAGTTACAGACCTACATTGTTTATAAAGAACAAGTACCTGTAGTTCAAAAGTTACAGACCTACATTGTTTATAAAGAACAAGTACCTGTAGTTCAAAAGTTACAGACCTACATTGTTTATAAAGAACAAGAACACCTGTAGTTCAAAAGTTACAGACCTACATTGTTTATAAAGAACAAATTACCTGTAGTTCAAAAGTTTACAGACCTACATTGTTTATAAAGAACAAGTTACCTGTAGTTCAAAAGTTACAGACCTACATTGTTTATAAAGAACAAGTACCTGTAGTTCAAAAAGTTACAGACCTACATTGTTTATAAAGAACAGAGTGCTGTAGTTCAAAAGTTACAGACCTACACATTGTTTATAAAGAACAAGTACCTGCAGTTCAAAAGTTACAGACCTACATTGTTTATAAAGAACAAGTACCTACAGTTCAAAGGTTACGAGACCTACATTGTTTATAAAGAACAAGTACCTGCAGTTCAAAAGTTACAGACCTACATTGTTTATATAAAGAACAAGTACCTGTAGTTCAAAAGTTACAGACCTACATTGTTTATAAAGAACAAGTACCTGTAGTTCAAAAGTTACAGACCTACATTGTTTATAAAGAACAAATTCCTGCAGTTCAAAAGTTACAGACCTACATTGTTTATAAAGAACAGAGGCACTTGTAGTTCAAAAGTTACAGACCTACATTGTTTATAAGAACAGAACAAGTACCTGCAGTTCAAAAGTTACAGACCTACATTGTTTATAAAGAACAAGTACCTGTAGTTCAAAAGTTAAGAGACTCTACATTGTTTATATGTAAAGAACAAGTACCTGCAGTTCAAAAGTTACAGACCTACATTGTTTATAAAGAACAAGTACCTGTAGTTCAAAAGTTACAGAGACCTACATTGTTTATAAAGAACAAGTACCTGCAGTTCAAAAAGTTACAGACCTACATTGTTTTATAAAGAACAAGTACCTGTAGTTAAAAGTTAGAGACCTACACATTGTTTATAAAGAACAAGTACCTATGAAGTTCAAAAGTTACAGACCTACATTGTTTATAAAGACAAATTACCCACCACAGTTCAAAAGTTACAAGACCCTACATTGTTTTATAAAGAACAAGAAATTACCCTATGTTCAAAGAGTTAAGAAACTCTACATTGTTTATAAAGAACAAAATTACTTGTAGTTCAAAAGTTACAGACCTTACATTGTTTATAAAGAACAAGTACCTGTAGTTCAAAAAAGTTACAGACCTACATTGTTTATAGTAAGAACAAGTACCTGCAGTTCAAAAGTTACAGACCTACATTG
>NC_134826.1:8755601-8803539 GCF_004210375.1 Tachypleus tridentatus | reverse complement strand
TTTCAGACAACCTGAGTCAGAAGACGACAACTCCCATTGTCAGCAACACGCCAAGTTCCAGTAGTTCAAGAAAGAAAAAAGGACAGTCTCATGCACAGACTTCAATCCTAGTTCCACAGAATTCAACAACCAGCCAGACTCAAACCATTACGAAGATAACCATCGACGCGACAGCACAAACTGAAAAACAATCTACCTCCACGCAGAAAACTCAAACCAAAATCTCGAGAAGAAACAAAGCATCACAGACCAGCGAAGAACAACTCACCGAAGAACAGCCAGTAGTTCCACCACCAAGACCACGTTTCTCACTTGCACCAATGGCTTCAAGTGTGGAAACAAGTTCATGATGAAGTTACCACCCGATCTACAAGACTGCAGCTAACAGTTTCCACGTATACCACCAACATAGTTCATCGGTTATTTTTTCTGGTTTTTTTTTCCTTTTTTTTTTTTTTCTTTCTTCCCAGCTACTTCCGGGCACGGTCTGGTAGATTATTCGGCTCCCAGGCCGTGAAAGTGGGTTTTCTCGGGTACCCCTGTTTCCCACAGCAAAATCTCTGACATCGGACCTGTAGATCCCAGCCTCATTCTGAAAAGGGCCGTTTACCCAGTCACAGGGTATCTAATCAATCACAGTACATTTCCAAAATCAATGCACCAGCCACCAGTGTATCCGTCCTCGAGCCAAGGTCTGGCTCACTCTCACTTTCTGCTGCTTTCGTCCAGTTCCTGTCCTTCCTTCCTCACACTCACAAATACACCACTCCATTTTTTTGAAATGTTAAAAATAAAGTAAAAACCCCACGGATATTTTAAAACATTTCTCATGTAAGGGGACGAAGAGGAACTACAAAGTTCCTGAACACCCCAGTTGAGAGAGAACTCTTCTGATTTCTTCTTCTAAACTAAACCCTTGCCACGATAGTTTAGTTAGCCTACAGCACGCAAATATGATATCAGGGATTGGCCAATGAAAATATATATTAGCTGCTTATAACGTGTTATTTACAATTTATTGTACAATATAGTTTCCGTCAAACATTGTTTAAAATTGCCTCAGTTGGTTACTAGCAATCTGATATGTGCATTTTGAATAAAACGACACTACCTGAACCATGTGTAGTATATTTCATAATCATTACTCGACTTATAATCCCAGAGTTGCGGGTTTGAATCCCCGTCACACCAAACATGCTCGCCCTTTCAGCCGTGGGGCGTTGTAAAGGTCGGTCAATCCCACTATTCGTTGGTAAAAGAGTATCCCAAGAGTTGACGGTAGAGATGATGACTAACTGCCTTCCCTCTAGTCTCACATTACTAAATTATGAACAGCTAGCGCAGTTAGTCCCGTGTAGTTTTGCGCGAAATTCCAAACAAACGTACTCATTAATTAGAACCACTTTACTTAACGTTTCATTAGTGTTATTACTGTAATTACTTTCACCTCGACATATTAAGTCTCAATGTAAGCATTTTGTTAGTTTACGTTCTTTGTTATGATTTTTGTTTTTTCTTACATTGGTATTTAAATTGGCAAAATATATTTTGCTAATTATTAAAGTACGCATCTGAATGTTTGTGTTATTAAAATACATTTGTGTATGTGTGTTAGAATTCTTCCATGTTCTTCAAGAAAATATATCTTATTGGTTTTCAAAATGCAAGTGCTGCTATCTGTTGAATTTTAAAGAAATCACTGCTCATTGCCACAAAGGAAACGTGGACAACGTAAGACCTGTAGGGTGATTAGATACAAAACCCTTATTTAAATTCATTACATCGCATAAAATACCTATCCTACAGGTAATAGAAGTGCAGTGCATAAAACCAGGTTTCGATACCCGTGGTGGGCAAAGTAAAGACAGCCCTTAGTGCAGCTCTGTACTTAATAACAAATTATTTGACCTTGCAATATCTTATGCTTTCTGTGCATTTTGTTCAAATCAACAGTTTCGTATTGTTGCAAGACAGAAAAATTAAAACAGCACTAGTTGCTGTTAGCGTGCTTGTGAAGCACTCCATATCACTTCCAGTCTTTCCTAAATAAATGTAGATTTAAATATCTTATAAGTTTATTTTATACAATCAGGAACTACTTAACCCTTCTTTATTGATTATTCGATACAAAAGTAGTAAAGTCTAAAAAATTATATCTGAAATGAACAATAAAAGCACACAAATATTTCTAATTATAAAAAATATTTCAATTTTAAATACTGCAATTTCTAACATTAAATGTTTTATTAAATATTGTCAGGGCCAGGCGTCGTATAGTGGTTAGCGTGCCAAACTGTGAACCAAAAGATTCTTGGTTTGGGTTCCGTTAGACTCCACATTTCACTATTCTGTCATACAAGAGCTGGCGGTGAATGCTGTGTACTAGTTACCTTCCTCTAATATTTCAATTTAAAACTTGAGACGCATATTTTGTAAGATTTTGTTTTGTTAGCTGTCTTCATGAACGATAGAGCGAAGATGCTTTAATCGTTAGAGATTATACGTATCTACCTATGTTATAAGACGTATCAAACACGCATACGTTAAACGTATGAAACCCATGCTAAGACATATCCGAATCTATTGGATAAATTAATACTGGTAAATCTGACATAAAGAAAATGTGTTAGTCTTAATAAAATCGAAATAACGTTAAGTCTGAAGATTTATAACGCTAAAATCAGGGTTTCGATACCCGTGGCGGAAACAGGACAAATAACCTAATGTTATTTAGCGCTTAACAACAACTTGTGATGAATATTTATGAAAAAGTCGCGTGGAATGAAAAACGATGTTAAGATTGAAATGAAAAATTAGCTTTTTATTGGTTTTAAAATAACGTCCATCTGGTGTCGTGTTTAAAAAGGAAAAAAAAATGTATGATTAAGGCAAAATATATCAAAATCACCGAGCTACATTCATGCTGGAAATCAAAAGAAATTTTATCGCCATGCTTTAGGAAGTTGATTTTATTTTACAAACTTATGTCTTGATATTTAAATATATAAAACCACGAAATACAGTTTGGTAAGAAGAAAAACTCAAACAAGACTTTGTACATGACTAGAAGTCTTCTTTTGAAGGTGGCAGAACGTGACTGGAACAGGGCATCTGCGAAGGAGTTCTGATCTACTTTATCAATATTAACTTTCTACAGTACATTGTAACTTGTGGATAATAAATATATTTTTTATTCCTGCATATACTCGTTATATTCAGGCTAGTGTTTCATTTCTTTCATTTTCTATTTTTGGTAAGTTTCAAATGTGTATATTTCTAAATCATTCCAAATTTAAGATGTTATTTTTAAATTGATATTTTAGTGCCAGTTTTCTTTCAAAAACAGATTCGAGTAGAAACAAAACAATTACACAACTTGTAACAGTAATGTTAACCCTTGCTAGCCCAACATCTCTTAATACTGAGTCTAGGATAGTCATTCCGAAAAACAGGCGTTTTAGGGTTATTTCAATAGATCTCATCCAATCAAACTTGATACAACTTCTAAAACGACATAGGGAAAATAAGGTGAAAATATGACATTGTAAGTCTGTATGGATTATACCATGTTGTCCATACTAGACATTGTACCATCACTTCATTGCAGAAGTGAGATTTATAGTTTTAAAATTGCTAGAGAAACCATCTTGTATTATACTGTGCAACTGGTTCAACTTCAACATTGTATCTTTGGTTTTATTGTTACTTTTACACAATACTGAAACTAATGATTTCTTATACATGTTTTCAAGACAAGTATACTATTGTGTTTATTTCTGTGGAAATGGCCAGGCATGGCCCGGTGCTCAAGGCACTCGACTTGTCATCTGAGGGTCGCGGGTTCGCATCCCTGTCGCGCCAAATAGGCTTGCCCTTCCGCTGTGTGGGCGTTATAATGTGACGGTCAATCCCACTATTCGTTGGTAAAAGAGTAGCCCAAGAGTTGGCGGTGGGTGGTGATTACTAGCTGCCTTCCCTCTAGTCTTTGACTGCTAAATTAGGGACAGCTAGCGCAGATAACCCTCGAGTAGCTTTGCGCGAAATTCAAAACAAACCAAGCCAAAATCTGTGGAAATTTCAATTGTATTATTTTATTGTTGAGCTGTAAAAATACTGCCTAGTTATAAAAAAAAAATATTATTCAATTATTACTGGTTCGGTGATTTCAAAGATCCGAGTTTTATACGAGCTCCATTATAGTAACATTGTCTGAAGAAGAAATATTTATTTGTTCTTTTCTAAAGTCATTGCCAAAATGTTTAAACATTTCTATTGTGCACTACAAATTTTGAAACCTAACGCTAGATGGTTTTACTCTTTTGGTGCATGCAATCCATATCTATGAAAGACATTTCTCTTGTCAAAGTTAAGATTGTATTTCATAGATCCAGCAAAATACCAATTCTGAACTTATATGTGAAATAATAATTTATCAACTTTATTTTTAATAACTCTATCCTGTGTTTAAAATTTTGTTGGCATTAGATCTATCAACTTATTGTTTTCAATATTTAGCCAACTTTCGGTATTTGAAACATTTCACTTAGCATTCAGAGTAACTTGTGGGCTACAAGATATTGTAAAATAAATATCTGGGTAACTATCACACGATAATACCCCATTGTCGAACGAGGGGTTAATATTACACAACAATACCCTCACTATCGGACAGGGGGTTAATGTCACACGACAATACCCTCACTGTCGGGCCAGGGTTTATATCATATAACAATATCATCACTGTCGGACAGGTGTAAATATCCACAGTAATACCCTAACTGACGGACAGGGGTAAATATCGTGTAACAATACCAACATTGTCGGACAGGGTAAATGTCACATAACAATACCCTCACTGTCGGACAGGAGTAAATATCCACAGTAATACCCTCACCGTCGAACAGGTAAATGTCACATAACAATACTCTCACTATCGGACAGGGGTAAATATCACATAACAATACCCTCACTGTCGGACAAAGGTAAATTTCCACAGAAATACCCTCACTGTCGAACAGGAATAAATGTTACATAACAATACCTTCGCTGTCGGACAGGGGTAAATATCAAATAATAATACAATCACTGTCGGACAGGGGTAAATATCCACAGTAATACCCTCACTGTCGAACAGGGGAAAGTGTAACATAACAATACCCTCGCTGTATCACATAACAGGGTATTATGTTACAATATAATAATACCTTATTATTAAGGTATTATATCAAATAATAATACAATCACTGTCGGACAGTGGTAAATATCCACAGTAATAATCTTACTGTCGAATAGGGGTAAATGTCACATAACAATACCCTCGTTGTCGGACAGGGTAGATATCATATAAGAATACCTTCACTGTCGGACAGGGGTAAATATCACATAACAATACTTTCACTGTCGGACAGGGGTAAATATCATATAAGAATACAATCACTGTCGGACAGGGATAAATATCATATAACAAAACCATCACTCTGGAACAGGGGTAAATTTCACATAACAATACTCTCACTATTGGGATAGGGGTAAATGTCACATAACAATATCCTCACTATCGGACAGGGGTAAATGTCACATAACAATACCCTCAATGTCGGACAGGGGTAAATATCACATAACAATACAATCACTGTCGAACAGGTAAATATCACATAACAATAAAATCACTGTCGAATAGGGTAAATGTCACATAACAATACAAACATTGTCGGACAGGGATAAATATCATATAACAATACCATCACTGTCGAACAGGGGTAAATGTCACATAACAATACCCTCACTGTTGGACAGGGGTAAATATCACATAACAATACTCTTACTGTCGGAGAGGGGTAAATATAATATAACAATACAATCATTGTCGGACAGGAATAAATGTCACATAACAATACCTTCCCTCTCGGACATGGGTAAATATCACATAACAATACCTTCATTGTCGAAGAGGGGTAAATATCATAACAATTCCCTCACTGTCTGACAGTGGTAAATATCACATAACAATACCCTCACTGTCGGAAAGGGGTAAATATATAACAATGCAATCATTGTCGGACAGGGATAAATATCATATAACAATACCATCACTATCAAACAGTGGTAAATGTCACATAACAATACCCTCACTGTCGGACAGGGGTAAATATTACATAATATACCTCACTGTCGGACAGTGGTAATTATCATATAACAATACCATCACTGTCGGAGAGGGGTAAATATCCAGAGTAATACCCTCACTGTCGAACAGGGGTAAATGTCACATAACAATACGCTCACTGTCGGACAGGAATAAATATCATATAACAATACCCTCACTGTCTAACATGGGTAAATGTCACACAACAATACCTTCACTGTCGGACAGGGGTAAATATCATATAACAATACCATAATTGTCGGACACGGGTAAATATCGACAGTAATACCCTCACTCTCGAACAGGAGTAAATGACACATAACAATACCCTCACTTTTGGACTGGGGTAAATATCATATAACAAAACTCTCACTGTCGGACATGGGTAAATATCCACAGTAATACCCTCATTGTCGAACAGGGGTAAATGTCACATAACAATACCCTCACTGTTGTACAGGGGTAAATATCATATAACAATACACTCACTGTCGGACAGGGGTAAATATCCACAGTAATACCCTCACTGTCGAACAGGGGTAAATATCACATAACAATACCCTCACTGTCGAACAGGGGTAAATATCATATAACAATACCCTCACTGTCGGACAGGGGTAAATATTACATAATAATACCCTCACTGTCGGACAGTGGTAATTATCATATAACAATACCATCACTGTCGGAGAGGGGTAAATATCCAGAGTAACACCCTCACTGTCGAACAGGGGTAAATGTCACATAACAATACCCTCACTGTCGGACAGGGGTAAATATCATATAACAATACCCTCACTGTCTAACATAGGTAAATGTCACACAACAATACCTTCACTGTCGGACAGGGGTAAATATCATATAACAATACCATAATTGTCGGACACGGGTAAATATCGACAGTAATACCCTCACTCTCGAACAGGGGTAAATGACACATAACAATACCCTCACTTTCGGACTGGGGTAAATATCATATAACAAAACTCTCACTGTCGGACATGGGTAAATATCCACAGTAATACCCTCATTGTCGAACAGGGGTAAATGTCACATAACAATACCCTCACTGTTGGACAGGGGTAAATATCATATAACAATACACTCACTGTCGGACAGGGGTAAATATCCACAGTAATACCCTCACTGTCGAACAGGGGTAAATATCACATAACAATACCCTCACTGTCGAACAGGGTAAATATCACATAACAATACCCTCACTGTCGAACAGGGGTAAATATCATATAACAATACCATCACTGTCGGACAGGGGTACATATCATATAACAATACCATCACTGTCGGACAGGGGTAAATATCGTATAACAATACCATCACTGTCGGACAGGGGTAATTAATTATATTATTTCGTAGCTTTCCTCTATAATAAAATGGCTCAAATTAATAGTGTGAAGTTAGTTGTTGTCATCAAGGACGTAGATTTTTTACACCCGATTGGGGGGGAATGATTTTTGTAACCACTTATGTGGACTGTTCAATTTCAAATTGGTAATCTCTGATAACGTGAACCTGAAAGCTGTAAACATGGAGTCACAGAGTAATCTTTTTGCCACGATACTTGCATGTATACTTAGGCCTACTGACTGTTACAAACTATCGCTTAGATCGAAAAGCACGGCTATATTAAAGATGTACATTTCGGCTACTAAAAAAGCCTACATCTAGGCCTAATTATGTAATTCGGTTGGTAAGAACACAAGAATCACAAGAACAAACACACAATTTGTAGGCCTGTGATGCAATAAAACAATTCAACAGACCAAACTGTAGGGGGGATAATTGTATGCACCATACCCCCCCCCACCTAAAATGAAGGGGGATGTATCTCACCCATCCCCCCAGGATGTTGTCATTTGTATTTCTTGTTTATAAATTACAGCTACTAAACGAGATATTTGTAAAGACAAATGACAGTGTAGTGTTCATGACATACGAAAGAGTTGTTTTGGTTGTAACGAAAAACAAATCACATAATTTTGAATATATGGGTCAGAGATGTCAATTCATATCTACTGCGTTATTTATTTTAAAAAACAACTTACGGTACATAAAAATAATTTATCGTTTTGATTAAGTTAAGTTTACGTAATTTTTTGCTCCAAAAATTAAGAGAATTAATTTATCGCAATACATAAAGCTACACAAGGGTTTATCGTGAATATTGGATTCGATTTTTAAGCGTTTTAGCACCACATACTTACTTCTTAGCCACTATGGGGTACTAAACAGTTCATTCTTCGAGTGTCAATACAGAAAATTTCAAGTGAGGAAAAGCAGTGTTTAAATATTTTAATTATGTCGTTAAGTTACGCTTGAAATACCGGTGAAGAATGTTTTATAGTTAACGGGGAAAAGTCGTGTTTAGAAAGTGGGACACGTAACTAAATTAAGTGCCGGCCAATCAACTGTATGAAAGGTGACGTCACATGGAGCATGTCTCTTATCTCCAGATTTGAAGTGTTTGTGAGAAGAGAAGTAGTATACACTTTTGAAAAGTGGGGCTCAAGAAGACCGGAGAAAGATCGAGATAAACGCGCAGAAAAGTAGGGAGGTAAGTGTAATAGAGTTAAATAATTTATGTTCTATATTTCTTTCTGTAGCACTCACGAAAACTGTAGAAAAGTCATATTGTTGTCCTAACAAACTCTACAAACCAGTGTTGTTGTTTTAGGTTCAAAAGCTCGAAAACACGTTTTATATGGAAATGTAACTCGAGTCTTCGAGGAGACGTAATTTAACCACCTAAAAATTTTTCTGTAACGAACATTTCTCAGCATTCACATACAAACAGTTAAAGATAAATCGACATTTTCAATCTCATTTAAAATCTGCGTTCAAATTTCGTAAGCAATATTGAAATTTCTGATGAAAACACTACAAATGACCGCTGTGTCACAAGTGACCCTATGTTCTTGGGCTTTGTTATCATAACAGGTTTAGAAGAGCTTTTAGGCTGTTCCATAAAGCACCCTTTAAAGTACCTAAATATGTACCCACATACCTAAGTAACACACTATTCCATCTTCTCGTGGTTTATGATGTAAAAATCTATCATGGTGTAGTTAGTTTTATTAGTGAATACTGTTTGTTTGTTGTATTTCGTTCAAAGCTACTTGACCCTAACTTAGGAGTGTTGGACCAGAGCAGGGATTTTTCAAACTGTGGTACAAGTACCACTGGTGGTATTACCGGTGTTACACGACACAATTAATGTAATAAAAATAATAAAATTTGTAATGGGCCTTATCTGACCTTTCGACATACATGCACACATTACTATCTTCATTTATAGACACGCCCTCTACCTGCACAGAGTCGCAAGTAGTTTCTTCCCTTAAACTTGACAAAAATGGTACCACATATTTTTAATCGTGACCACCTCTAAAGAAAAAAAAAATCTATAGGATCCTTGGTATTAATGAATAAGTGTTAAAAATATGAATTTTTATTACCAGTTTTTATCTTTTTTATATAATTAGGCCTGGATTTGTTATTAAAAAGATTAAACCATTAAAGTGATACACGAGCCTGAAACGTTTGAGAATCGGCCCGGCATGGCGTGCGACTCGTAATCTGAGGGTCGCGGGTTCGCATCCCGTCGCGCCAAACATGCTCGCCCTTTCAGCCGCAGGGTGTTATAATGTGGCGATCAATCCCGCTATTCGTTGGTAAAAGAGTAGCCCAAGAGTTGGCGGTGGGTGGTGATGACTAGCTGCTTTCCCTCTAGTCTTACACTACTAAATTAAGGACGGCTAGCACAGATAGCTCTCGAGTAGCTTTGTGCGAAATTCAAAAAACAAACAAACACTTTGAAAACCGCTGGACTAGAGTGAAGGCTGCTAGTCAACACCACCTACCGTCAACTCTTGGGATACTCTTTACCAATGAAAAATGGAATCGATTTTCACATTATAATGCCTTCACAATGCAACTGAAATAGCGAGAATGTTCGGTGATAAGAATCGAACCCTTGACCTGTAACTCGAACACCCTAACCACCAAACCATCTCAGGACCAGTGAGGAAAAAAACACACTCTACCTCTCATTACTACTACCGTTAAAATGTGAGGGGGACAGTTCCCCTCTCTTCTGTCAACGGAATGTGGGCGATACCGTCTACTACAGCAAATAAGTTTTCCCTAAAGTCTCCTCCAGTGCATATTAATTGTTGAATGTTTGTTTAACAACAAGGATGAGAAATATATAAGCATTTTTGTAGCAGAACCCCATTAACTCCTGCACTCGGGCAGTGTTGTTGTTTTTTTTGCTAGTAGTTGTGTCATAATGTTCCAGTTTGTCCTACATATTTTCAAAGCTAAAAAAAAACAGTTTGTTTCTGACGTCATATTCGGACGATTGTAATTAAGACAACAAAAACGCGACATTTTTTATTTAACATGTAATAACTCACTCATCTTAATATACTCGCAAACACAAGTTTAATTGTATTGTTTTGTTTGTTTATTGGAATTTCGTGCAAAGCTACGCGAAGGCTCTCTGCGCTAGCCGTCCGTAATTTAGCAGTGTAAAACTAGAGGGAAGGCAGCTAGTCATCACCACCAACCGCTTGGGCTACTCTTTTAGATACGAAAACGAATAGTAGAATTAATTGACACATAATAACGGCCGCACGGTTGAAAGGACGAGCATGTTGAATGTAATGGGGATTCAAACCCGAGAACCTTAGGATTCGAGCGCCCTAACCATCTGGACATGACAGGTTAGGCTGTCCAGTATTCAACGTTTATCAAGGATAAAATTCGGACTTCTCTGTTGTTTACTTCATCGATGATCAGATAAACATTTATCTTACAAGCGAATGTATAGCTTATTTGTTTCATGTTGTAAACTGTATCGTGGCTTAACAGACGTAAATATATAAACCCTTACCAAAGGGACGCTTCACAGCATATAACCACCGGAAAATGTGGGTGTATTATCAGCGTAGCCATGAAAAGTGTTAGTGTGTAATTGTACGCACTCGTAATACTAAAGCCAGTATAGGTTCGATTCCTCACGGTTGAAAGAATGCTGATAGTCCATTATATAGTTGGCACTAATAACAACATGACAAATGTTAGCATATACCCTAAATTGTAACGTACAATCCATACGCACAAACATCATCATGCTGTTGACTCTAGGGCATAACAGAACATGTACACATGGCCATGTGTAGTGTGGTCAAGACTAGCTGGCCTTATGTAATATGGATGTGGTTAAGACCAGCTGTGTAGTGTTCACGTGGCCAACACCATCTGGCCCTGTATGATGTTCATGTGGTAAACACCTGCTGGCCCTCTGTAGTATGGATGTGGTCGAGACTAGCTGACCATGTGTAGTGTGGATGTGGTCGAGACTAGCTGACCATGTGTAGTGTGGATGTCGTCAAGACTAGCTGGCCATGTGTAGTGTGGATGTGGTCGAGACTAGCTGACCATGTGTAGTGTGGATGTCGTCAAGACTAGCTGGCCATGTGTAGTGTGAATGTGGTCGAGACTAGCTGACCATGTGGATGTGGTCGAGACTAGCTGACCATGTGGATGTGGTCGAGACTAGCTGGCCATATGTAGTGTGGATGTTTGTTTATTTTGAATTTCGCACAAAGCTACTCGAGGGCTATCTGTGCTAGCCGTCCCTAATTTAGCAGTGTAAGACTAGAGGGAAGGCAGCTAGTCATCACCACCCACCACCAATTCTTGAGCTACTCTTTTACCAACGAATAGTGGGATTGACCGTCACATTATAACGGCCCCACGGCTGAAAGAGCGAGCATATTTGGCACGACTGGGATGCGAACCCGCGACCCTCAGATTACGAGTCACACGCCTTAACATGCTTGGCCATGCTGGGCCTAGTATGGATGTGGTCGATACTAAGTGAAAACAATACCGGTGTCTGGTAAAAGTTCCAATAATGTGAGTTAATAAATAATTTTTCCTTCAGAATAATATAAATATAGGTGAAGAACATTATTACTAGAGAAACTGTTGTTAGAATTGTGATTCAGTGAAGGACCTGGTTTTGATACCCGTGGTGGGCAGAGCACAGATAGCCCATTATGTAGCTTTGTGCTTAACTTTAAACGAACAATCGGTGAAGAACCAGAGTGCTAGACAAGTTGTTATTACAGTTGTGATCCAGTTTCGTCATACATTGAAATTTAATGTGTAAGCCAATAGTTAGATACATAAACAGACAACAGAAACGTTAGCATGTATATCTTCTTGTTTACTACATGGTCTCAGATTGTACGTGTATGTGTGTAACATAAATAATTAAGCCAGTGTTACAACGAACTCGGGCCATCAACTCCATACAGAAAAACCAGAACACACTGTATCCTGACCTAATGTCTAGAAACTATGCAAATTAGCAGTGTCACGATTCTGAAACTTAACTAAACATAACCTGCAGTTGTTTTGTTTTTGGCTAGACGATTTGTTTGTTTTTTTACCGCTATGTAATGTCCGCGCATCTTAACTTCTAGAATTTTCTTTAAAGTTTACGAAACTAGAAAAGATTTTTGGTTTATTACTTGCACACCAGGGTGTTTAAACCTTGCCGAAACACAGACTCGCCTCACCCGAAAGAAGAAACTCCTTGCAACATGTTTGTCAGTGAATAGCCATGCAGCGTTGCGCCATCTATAATTCTAAAACAATGACCACAGTTTTCTGGAAACTATCACATTTTTTTTCCACAAACTTACTAATCATTATATATCGTGTGTTACGTCACCACCAGGAACCCTATGTACATATTTCTAATCATTATATATCGTGTGTTACGTCACCACCAGGAAACCAATGTACATATTTCTAATCATTATATATCGTGTGTTACGTCACCACCAGGAAACCTATGTACATATTTCTAATCATTATATATCGTGTGTTACGTCACCACCAGGAAACCTATGTACATATTTCTAATCATTATATATCGTGTGTTACGTCACCACCAGGAAACCAATGTACATATTTCTAATCATTATATATCGTGTGTTACGTCACCACCAGGAAACCTATGTACATATTTCTAATCATTATATATCGTGTGTTACGTCACCACCAGGAAAACTATGTACATATTTCTAATCATTATATATCGTGTGTTACGTCACCACCAGGAAACCTATGTACATATTTCTAATCATTATATATCGTGTGTTACGTCACCACCAGGAAACCTATGTACATATTTCTAATCATTATATATCGTGTGTTACGTCACCACCAGGAAACCTATGTACATATTTCTAATCATTATATATCGTGTGTTACGTCACCACCAGGAAACCTATGTACATATTTCTAATCATTATATATCGTGTGTTACGTCACCACCAGGAAACCAATGTACATATTTCTAATCATTATATATCGTGTGTTACGTCACCACCAGGAAACCTATGTAAATATTTCTGATCATTATATATCGTGTGTTACGTCACCACCAGGAAACCAATGTACATATTTCTGATCATTATATATCGTGTGTTACGTCACCACCAGGAAACCTATGTACATATTTCTAATCATTATATATCGTGTGTTACGTCACCACCAGGAAACCAATAAGATTGTTTTAATGCAACTTTCACCACACAGTCTCCGAAAAGTCTGGAACCACAAACACTTCAACACATTTAGAGAATGTGTTCCACCTGCATTCCTTGTAATCACAGACGTACGCAGAAACTTTCCACGGGTGGGTTTTAAGACAAAATCAACACACGAGGGATCGTCCTTCAAAATTTTGTCATCAAACTCAAGAAAATATGCAAGTTTCCAGAGTCAGATTTGATGGGTTTAGTGTTTAAGACTTTGGTTTAAGATATTCTGTAACTATGTATGTGTACAAGTAAAACTACCTGTCCCCAGTAAAATATCCTGTTAAAATAACTGTGTAATTAATTACTAATAACCCGGTGTTGAATATCCTGTAAAAGTAACAGTGTAATTAATTACTAATAACCCGGTGTTGAATATCCTGTTAAAACAAAAGTTGATATCAACATTATTCATGTTTGTTTCATCGTCATTTCAAAAATGAATGTTGAGTTTTTGCCTGCATGCACAGCTTTTCAAATAGATGTTTGTGTGTGTGTTTTATAGCAAAGCCATATCGGCCTGTCTGCTGAGCCCACCGAGGGGAATCGAACCCCTCATTTTAGCGTTGTAAATCCTTAGACTTACCGCTGTACTAGCGGGGGGTGTTTTCAAATGGAAGACAGAAACTACAGTTCGCAGTAAGGTGATAGTATAATTTGATTTCTCCCTTCAGATTCCTAACCCTAGAGAATAATTTCACCCGTGACTCACGTTGTCATACCAGTAATTACGATGTTATGCTTCTCTGTGTATGGTGCCTGTAAGACTTTACCAGTCTCGCTGATAACTCTCTGTCAGTATTGCCGGTAGGTGGCACACTATGTCGGTAATGTCAACAAGGCAGCGTCCGTTTCTTTAGTGACCTTAGAGATAATTATTATGTCACATATCGAAGGCGTGTCCGTGGTAGCGATGTGTCACAATAATTAGGTATAGGATAGATATCTAGAGATTTTAAGTAAAACAGTGACAAACCTGGTGGGTTTTATTAGAACTGAAAATTAAGTGTATTAAGTAATGTAAAGTTGTGGAGTGAATAGAAACTTTTAAATACATATACATATGCTGATGAAATAAAGAAAGAATCATGTTTCTCATTTTCCAGGAGAACAAGCGACCTCTTGCGAACACCAATGCTTCTAATTCGACACAATCTGGGTGACGATACTTCCATTCTCTTCTAACACTACAAAACATATCTGTATCATCATCAGTCGTCTCACACTCGTCACAGGTTCGTTTTCACGTGTTTGACGTCGCTGGTCTTTTTGTACCCACGTACCTTGAGCAATTCCCAGAGAAAAGAAACTCGTGGAAGTCAAGTCCCGAGATCTTGAGGCCCATTGCCTCAACGTCTGTGAATCCGATGTCCTGAAAAGGTGACATTCAAACAAGTTCTGAAATGAAGAAAAACTACAAATAATGTGTGGTTTCAGACTCTTCTGACACTCTTTATTTCACACTGCGGGATTATGACATTAGTGTCAGCACTTTCCTATCATATCCTTAAGGTTCTTATTGTGATAATGTGAAATGTAGCGTCTGCCATTTCCAAATACTTTCACACTTTCTCCACTGTTATACTTCCGTCCCTGGTAGGCGAGTGAAAAGTTTACGAAATTTTAAAATCCAAGATTTGATTTCTCAAGGTGGATAAAACGCAAAAAAAAACTCCTTATGTGGTCTTATGTTAGAACAAACACAAGAATTCAATCTCTTTCCTTTAGTCTTTCAGTTGACCAATGTCATCTCGCTTCCATTTCTTTCCAGTTTGCACGATGTTTCATTGATGACATCCAATACAAGTCTTACGAGATCGTCCTGGAGCTGTGCCCTACCAAACAGGTTGTCAGTTTTCTCATTGAACGATCTCCTGATGTGACTTGCATTATAGGTAATTATGTGTCTTCAAGCCCCTCAAAGGATTTTACTCATGTTTTTCTAGCCAAAAGTGTCTTCAATTTTGTGATTAAGTTACTTAAGTATATCACGAGTATGATCCTCTCATAATGTTCAAAGGACTTTCTATGCAGTCTAAACTATACGTTGCTATAACCAATGTCAAACTCTGTATGATGTTATCCATTCCATTACCTTGTCTTTGTTGATCAGTTCTTACTGTTCCCCACACATTTTGCTGTCAGTCTTCACTGTGTTTAAATTTAATGCCATCTGGCCAGATCCACTCACCACTGTTAGTATTTTCTCATGGACAAAGCTCCTCTTCATCATTCATGGCCTCTCTGACCCATGACTTATTCAGTTTAAGCCTCTGTTGTGTGCCCTTTGGTTGTGTTTTCTCTTAGAAGTACTTGACTGGCTTGAATCCTTTGTCCTGTACTTTATTTGGCTTCTCAGATCAAAACATAAACGTAGGGTTTGGCCGGGTTAGGCCGTTTCTGTTGCTACTCTTATGACTCTGTTCTCCCTCTGTAATTTGGTAATCACTAACCTTGCCCTGTTGCACGTAAATGGATTCCATATTCTATTTTTGTCAGATTGATAAAGCTTCTCTGCTGGACATTACAATGATTTCTGTGGTAATTCCGAAACAGTGAGATTACCATTAACCAATTTTAACTGACCGCACATGGCATCCAGCATACTCAGTACTGGTGTCCGAGACTATTAATCCCTTTAGCTCAATTGTCCACTCAACTGTAGGCATCTGCAGATTCAAACAGCTCAATAGCACAGTGCTGTGATCGCCTCACACACTGCTTGGTGTTGTGTTTAGATACTGAAGAGGGAATATTTAACCGTTGTGATTCAATACTGAGTTAGCGAGTTTTAGTCCTATTAATTGAATTTCTTGAATATCGAGTTTGTGTTTCGACGAAGGAATAGATAAAGCTAAGAAATGAGAAAATTAGTAAATTGGTAATTGCTATTTGTGAAGTTAGGCTTTTCTTTAGAACCCATCACAACAATACCGTGATGTATCACAAGTCTCCTGGCTACATCTTCTAAACATGTTTTGATTTCTAAGGTTGGAATGTACCTAGGTGCTATTGCGAAGTTGAGTCCTTTGTTAAGTAGATGTATCTCGTCTGTGTTTAATTGTCGGTCGGATCTGTTAATTATGAGGTTAGTCAACGGTTTGTCGTTTTGGTGTCTTTTCTGTTGTTTGCATCTTAGTTTTTCTAGTTTTTTGTTGTGGCAGATCTTTTTGTCTCTGTCGTTCTTAGTATTGATTTGGTTTATGTTTCGTTGTATAAGTCCGTAAATCTCTGGTTTAATGCAGCATGCCAGTTGATGGTCTAGGTTCATTTTTTATTTTTGTAAGTCATGTAGTTCTTTGTATTTTGTGTTTAACATGGCTTTAAGTAGTTTTTCTCTAAATTTTGGATAATGTTTGTGTATTTATTAAAATTTTTTGATAATTTTACCTTTACAAAGTTAGGGGATAGTTGTTCCTTTCTACATTGTTAAATGTCATTTCTTCTATTTATAATTCTTTGGTTTAAGTTTCTTAGTTTCTTTACAACAGAAAATACACCAACACGACAAACCGTTGACTAACCTCATAATTAACAGATCCGACCAACAATTAAACACAGACGTGATACATCTAATTAACAAAGGACTCAATACCGTGATATGCTTCAAAGATGAAAAACGAGTCCAGTGAATTTCGATTGGTTGAGTTTGTTTTGAATTTCGCGCAAAGCTACACAAGGGTTATCTACGCTAGCCGTCCCTAATTTAGCAGTGTAAGATAAGAGGGAAGGCAGCTAGTCATCACCACCCACCGCCAACTCTTGGGCTACTCTTTTACCAACGAATAGAGGGACTGACAGTAACATTATAACGCCCCCACGGGTGAAAAGGCGAGAATGTTTAGTACGATGGGGGATTCGAACCAGCGACCACCAGATTACGAGTCAAATGCCTTAACCCACTTGATCATGCCGGGGCCTTCCAACATTTAGAATCCAATGTTATTCTATTAGTAGTATTACAGTAACGGGATTTTTTTTTTTTTTTTTGTATTTAGGCACAAAATTATACAGTGAGTTATCTGTATAACAGAAATCCAGTTTCAGTGTTATGAACTTTCACACTTGTCGTTGAGCCACTTAGTGATGGGTGCCGACTAGTTGCCTTCCCTTTAATCTACCACTGCAAAGTTAGGGATTGTTAGCGCATTCAGTCCTCGGGTAGTTTTGCGCTAAATTCCAAAATAACAAACACTTAGCGGATAAGAAAAAAAATATCTGTTTGTGCTACTGTGTTTGTGGCGGCCCTGCAAGGCCAGGTGGTTAGGGAGCTTGACTCGTAATCCGAGGGTCGCGGGTTCGAATCCCCGTCACACTAAACATACTTGCCATTTCAGTCGTGGGGGCATTATAATGTGACGGTCACTCCTACTATTCGTTGGTAAAAGAGTAGCCCATAAGTTGGCTGTGAGTGGTGATGAATAGCTAGCTGCCTTCCTTCTAGTCTTACACTGCTAAATTAGGCTAGCACAGATAGCCCTCGAGTAGTTTTGTGCGAAATTCAAAAACAAACAATTAATACCTTTCCACAGAACTCTATAATTGTTCAAAACAGCTGTTTAACATAATAGCATAAACACCTCAAAAATTCAGTACTGCTGTTTCTTAAGATTGTTAACAATTCCATCTAATAAAATTACCGATAAAAATAATTTTATATTCAAAATCAGAGGGGCATAAAAATACCACTTCACTTCTTTTATCCTTAAAAGTCACTTGAGCCGAACGGTGAAAAACAAAATATTCTCTGAAACGTTTCACTTGTATAGGTAGTTTAACATATACAATATGAATAACGATCTACTTATAAATACGTTCAGACAGACGAATGACAGTAAGTTGGGATGTGAATCACGATCAACTTATAAATACGATCAGACAGACGAATGACAGTAAGTTGGGATGTGAATCACGATCTACTTGTAAATATGTTCAGACAGACGAATGACAGTAAGTTAAGATGTGAATCACGATCTACTTATAAATACGTTCAGACAGACGAATGACAGTAAGTTGGGATGTGAATCACGATCTACTTGTAAATATGTTCAGACAGACGAATGACAGTAAGTTGGGATGTGAATCACGATCAACTTATAAATACGATCAGACAGACGAATGACAGTAAGATGGGATGTGAATCACGATCTACTTATAAATACGTTCAGACAGACGAATGACAGTAAGTTGGGATGTGAATGACGATCAACTTATAAATACGATCAGACAAACGAATGACAGTAAGTTGGGATGTGAATCACGATCTACTTGTAAATATGTTCAGACAGACGAATGACAGTAAGTTGGGATGTGAATCACGATCAACTTATAAATACGTTCAGACAGACGAATGACAGTAAGTTGGAATGTGAATGACGATCAACTTATAAATACGATCAGACAAACGAATGACAGTAAGTTGGGATGTGAATCACGATCTACTTGTAAATATGTTCAGACAGACGAATGACAGTAAGTTGGGATGTGAATCACGATCAACTTATAAATACGATCAGACAGACGAATGACAGTAAGTTGGGATGTGAATCACGATCTACTTGTAAATACGTTCAGACAGACGAATGATAGTAAGTTGGGATGTGAATGACGATCAACTTATAAACAGACGAATGACAGTAAGTTGGGATGTGAATGACGATCTACTTGTAAATACGATCAGACAGGCGAATGACAGTAAGTTGGGATGTGAATGACGATCTACTTATAAATACGATCAGACAGGCGAATGACAGTAAGTTGGGATGTGAATGACGATCAACTTATAAATACGATCAGACAGACGAATGACAGTAAGTTGGAATATGAATGACGATCTACTTGTAAATATGTTCAGACAGACGAATGACAGTAAGTTGGGATGTGAATCACGATCTACTTATAAATACGTTCAGACAGACGAATGACAGTAAGTTGGGATGTGAATGACGATCAACTTATAAATACGATCAGACAGACGAATGACAGTAAGTTGGAATATGAATGACGATCTACTTGTAAATACGTTCAGACAGACGAATGACAGTAAGTTGGGATGTGAATCACGATCTACTTATAAATACGTTCAGACAGACGAATGACAGTAAGTTGGGATGTGAATGACGATCAACTTATAAATACGATCAGACAGACGAATGACAGTAAGTTGGGATGTGAATCACGATCAACTTATAAATACGATCAGACAGACGAATGATAGTAAGTTGGGATATGAATGACGATCAACTTATAAATACGATCAGACAGACGAATGACAGTAAGTTGGGATATGAATGACGATCTACTTGTAAATACGTTCAGACAGACAAATGACAGTAAGTTGGGATGTGAATCACGATCTACTTGTAAATATGTTCAGACAGACGAATGACAGTAAGTTGGGATGTGAATGACGATCAACTTATAAATACGATCAGACAAACGAATGACAGTAAGTTGGGATGTGAATCACGATCTACTTGTAAATATGTTCAGACAGACGAATGACAGTAAGTTGGGATGTGAATCACGATCAACTTATAAATACGATCAGACAGACGAATGACAGTAAGTTGGGATGTAAATCACGATCTACTTGTAAATATGTTCAGACAGACGAATGACAGTAAGTTGGGATGTGAATCACGATCAACTTATAAATACGATCAGACAGACGAATGATAGTAAGTTGGGATGTGAATGACGATCAACTTATAAACAGACAAATGACAGTAAGTTGGGATGTGAATCACGATCTACTTGTAAATACGTTCAGACAGACGAATGACAGTAAGTTGGGATGTGAATCACGATCTACTTGTAAATATGTTCAGACAGACGAATGACAGTAAGTTGGGATGTGAATGACGATCAACTTATAAATACGATCAGACAGACGAATGATAGTAAGTTGGGATATGAATGACGATCAACTTATAAATACGATCAGACAGACGAATGACAGTAAGTTGGGATGTGAATCACGATCAACTTATAAATACGATCAGACAAACGAATGATAGTAAGTTGGGATGTGAATCACGATCAACTTATAAATACGATCAGACAGACGAATGATAGTAAGTTGGGATATGAATGACGATCAACTTATAAATACGATCAGACAGACGAATGACAGTAAGTTGGGATATGAATGACGATCTACTTGTAAATACGTTCAGACAGACGAATGACAGTAAGTTGGGATGTGAATGACGATCAACTTATAAATACGATCAGACAAACGAATGACAGTAAGTTGGGATGTGAATCACGATCTACTTGTAAATATGTTCAGACAGACGAATGACAGTAAGTTGGGATGTGAATGACGATCAACTTATAAATACGATCAGACAAACGAATGACAGTAAGTTGGGATGTGAATCACGATCTACTGGTAAATATGTTCAGACAGACGAATGACAGTAAGTTGGGATGTGAATCACGATCAACTTATAAATACGATCAGACAGACGAATGACAGTAAGTTGGGATGTAAATCACGATCTACTTGTAAATATGTTCAGACAGACGAATGACAGTAAGTTGGGATGTGAATCACGATCAACTTATAAATACGATCAGACAGACGAATGATAGTAAGTTGGGATGTGAATGACGATCTACTTGTAAATACGTTCAGACAGACGAATGACAGTAAGTTGGGATGTAAATGACGATCAACTTATAAACAGACGAATGACAGTAAGTTGGGATGTGAATGACGATCTACTTGTAAATACGTTCAGACAGACGAATGATAGTAAGTTGGGATGTGAATGACGATCTACTTGTAAATACGTTCAGACAGACGAATGATAGTAAGTTGGGATGTGAATGACGATCAACTTATAAACAGACGAATGACAGTAAGTTGGGATGTGAATGACAATCTACTTGTAAATACGATCAGACAGACGAATGACAGTAAGTTGGGATGTGAATGACGATCTACTTGTAAATACGTTCAGACAGACGAATGATAGTAAGTTGGGATGTGAATGACGATCAACTTATAAACAGACGAATGACAGTAAGTTGGGATGTGAATGACGATCTACTTGTAAATACGATCAGACAGGCGAATGACAGTAAGTTGGGATGTGAATGACGATCTACTTATAAATACGATCAGACAGGCGAATGACAGTAAGTTGGGATGTGAATGACGATCAACTTATAAATACGATCAGACAGACGAATGACAGTAAGTTGGGATGTGAATGACGATCTACTTGTAAATACGTTCAGACAGACGAATGATAGTAAGTTGGGATGTGAATGACGATCAACTTATAAACAGACGAATGACAGTAAGTTGGGATGTGAATGACGATCTACTTGTAAATACGTTCAGACAGACGAATGACAGTAAGTTGGGATGTGAATGACGATCAACTTATAAATACGATCAGACAGACGAATGACAGTAAGTTGGGATATGAATGACGATCTACTTGTAAATATGTTCAGACAGACGAATGACAGTAAGTTGGGATGTGAATCACGATCAACTTATAAATACGATCAGACAGACGAATGACAGTAAGTTGGGATGTGAATCACGATCTACTTGTAAATACGTTCAGACAGACGAATGATAGTAAGTTGGGATGTGAATGACGATCAACTTATAAATACGATCAGACAGACGAATGACAGTAAGTTGGGATGTGAATCACGATCTACTTATAAATACGATCAGACAGGCGAATGACAGTAAGTTGGGATGTGAATCACGATCTACTTATAAATACGTTCAGACAGACGAATGACAGTAAGTTGGGATGTGAATCACGATCTACTTATAAATACGATCAGACAGGCGAATGACAGTAAGTTGGGATGTGAATGACGATCTACTTATAAATACGATCAGACAGGCGAATGACAGTAAGTTGGGATGTGAATGACGATCTACTTATAAATACGATCAGACAGACGAATGACAGTAAGTTGGGATGTGAACCACTATCGACTTATAAATACGTTCAGACAGACGAATGACAGTCAGTTCGGATGTAAATCACGATCTACTTATAAATAAGAGGTTTATCACCTTTCATAATTTCTTGATCCTTTAAAGGTTTGGTCATTCGTTAATTGACTCTTTTAAGAGTATACCATGTATTAACTTTGGTATTCAAATACTAATCATATAGAGATAAAATGATTTTATGCTTTAATTATGAATGCTGACCACAATGACGTCAGAGCTACCATAGTGTAAGAGCATGTAAGTCAAGCCGATTTTATCTACAAAGAAACTGTGTGTTGTAAAATCACTCAGCCACTTCTACAAAGATACAAAAAATAGGACATTACACATGTAAACCGTGTACGAAGCGTGATTTGTAGAAAAAATTAGGGACATTCGCTTCATTAGGAACTAGAAGAAATCAGTTCTCGTTGAAACTTGTTTTTAATATTTTAATTTAGAGATTTTGTATTGTTTAATAACTAGAAATTTCTTGAGCGTCTAGACATGACGCAATGGTCACGTGACATTTCAGTCTTGAGAAGAAATATGTACCGAATAAAACACTGTTGTGAATTACTCAGTTAGTGATTCAAACGGTTAGATACTGCATTAGTTTTGAATTTTCTTTGTTTATAGGAAAATAAACTTATCAAACAAGTAACTGTTGAGATGTATTTGCAAGTTATTACTATTGCTTAGTTATGGTTCACCTGCTGGGCCAGTAGTAAATTTACGAACTTACAAAGCTAAAATCGGGGGTTCGATTAATCGCGGTAAACACAGTATATAGCCCAATATGGCTTTTCTCTCAAACAATCAAATCAAACCTTAGTTGTAAGTAAGTCGTGAAAAGTTGTCACTTGTAAACATTTCAGTTGAAGAAATAAAACGCTTTACTTTCCATTAAGTGGACTGTGAAATGTTTTATTATTAATTCAATAATAAAAAACCAAATGACAAAAACTGGTACAATATTCTACAGGATATTAGTTTATGTTACAGAAGTATATTATGAAGGAATATTAAATTACTCAAACTCATTAATTTGTCATAATATCAGCTTTATATTCTGTATGATATTATGAAGTATATTTTCTATATTTATTAAACATTAAATGCTTTATGAGAAATGTGTGCAATACGGTTGTTGTCTTAACTTTGATGACGTCAAAAGGCCTGGATTGTTATATATATTTATATAAACTTTCTGTTAATACAATGGTTGAAATAATGGGCCTCATTAATTGACTTATAGAAAGACATCAGGTGGTATTATGCAATGGTTTAAAAGTTTGACTTAAATACATGTCTTGTGCGTTATGGATGAAAAGTTTCCAGTTTGGAAAATTAAAAAAAAAATCTTTGTGGCGTATAAGAAATTTAATAATTATAAAAACTGAAGAATCTGGGTTATACAAAGGTTTAGTCATCGTTGCATGGTAGACGGATACCTGTTTACCAACTGTACGTATACTTATGACCTTCTTAATTTGACAGAAAATAATCGTTTGCATATTTATTTAATACAAGTTTACATGAAAATGTAGAAGCAGACCCAATATGACAGGAAGATGTGAATTATGTGTAATTAGGTTGATATAAGTTTACTGTAGGTCCAATCCGTTGTGATATTTATAATAGATGAATCGTGATGAAGAAAAGGCCTACTTCTTTTTTTTTTTCCTTTTACAATCTTAGAATAAGATGTACCCAACATATTAAGTATACGCGGAGATTTTAAAGGAATCTCGCATATAGCATATATAACGAAGGTTAGGCCTAGCATAGTGTTACAACGCACTCCACTGCTTAGGACAACGTCACTTGACAACCCTTTCCACACCAAAGACTGGCAATATGGCGGTGACGAACTTGTGGTTTCCAAACACTGGCTCAGAAGTAGGGCAAGCCGGAGTGTATTACAGTTCACATGATGTAAGAGGCCGTTTGAGAAAGGTTGATCTGCGAATAAAGTTTTCCTTTTCACGATATCAGACAATGGTCTAAATACGAGCGTGTTGTCCTCCAACATTGAATATGAATTACCTGCGTGCGTCACTAAGTGGTTAGTCAATAGTATTTACTGAATTTGTAGATGTACGTCTCAAAAAGTTAGTTGTCTTATTCCCTTCTTCACGTGTACTGTATACGGTACACGTTTAATTTGCAGACATTTCTACTCACGTATAAAACTGCACCGACAGCCTATTTTAGCCTTAGGTGCGACTGAGCATGCGTGAATAAGTGGCACCTGGTAGATATACATGATGGAAAATTGTTAAAATATTTTGTGAGTATCCCAATTCTCGGATTAAGTTTAACCATATTTGTTGTTTCGGTTCTTAGATATAAACATTGTTTAACGAATTCCAGCTAATGAATTTTGTTCTCTCTCTATTTTTGTTTGATACAGTTAGAAGTTGTACAAAATATCAAATTAACAGTCCAGTACTGAACTTGTTCCATCACAGATGTGGAACAATAACCTCAATGTATTCAATATCTGCTGCTGTATGTAAACCTACCAATATATTTTCATGACTCTTATTAGTGCACCTAGGAGTTTCTTATCCCGGTGCCTTCTGTACACTATCTATCCTCAGTGGGATAGCGGTATGTTTCCATAATTACAACGCCAGAAACCGGGTTTTCATAACCCTGGTGGGCAGAGCACAGATAGCCCATTGTGCATCTTTGTGCTTAACTACAAACAAACTTACCCACACATTGCTGCCTGATACACACTTCTCGCCGTGATGGTTTCACTACACCTTCTTTCTGGTTATAAAGGTGTACATGAAATTATAATTTCAAATTTAATTAGTCGATCGTTATTATTAACACTGAATTTAATATATCCGGTTGTTAAATATATATTAATCCGGCCGTTTCTAATTTGGTATGTGGTAACGCGGAAGTTATGCGTATATATTTGTGTGATGTAAGTTCCGAACTATAGTCATTGGTGTTTAATTTACTTTGCTTCAATGTTTTTATTTTATGTCGTTTGAATTATTAATTTAATACAATTTTCAAATGTTCCGCTATTTTGGCAGTTAATTTGGTTTAGATCATTGTTGTAACGAATATAAAGGTCTTTGATTTGGTAGTCTAATCAGGATTATTAGGTTACTGATATTCTTGAGATGAAATTTGGGTAGTTTGGAAGAAAAATTAAATATGATAAAATATGTTTTTGAAGTTTAAAAATGTCATATATCTAACATTAATGCAAATATCTTTAATTTCATTTTCAGATTTGGTAAAGGAAGAAATGGGTGGCAAAAACACCAAAACGTTCAAGATCCAAGACGATTCAAAGAACACGTACAGAAAGATTCCTTTACATACAGTGGAGGGTTTACCTATTCCAACATCCATCTTTACTCCTGAAAACTTACGATCAGCAATCTCCTACAAAGCTAGACCAGAAGACGTTTTTATTGTAACTTATCCCAAATGTGGAACCACCTGGATGCAGTACATTGTATGGGAAATAATCAATGAAGGGGCTCCACTGCCTTCTTTTGATGACATGAATATGAAATACACTCCTTTCTTGGAACTCACAGGAGGAGAAGTGGCAGAAACCATGAAACCACCAAGACTTTTGAAAGTTCATCTTCCTTACCATCTCACACCGCATCATCCCGATGCTAAGTATATTTTGGTGGCTCGTAGTCCCTTCGATTGCTGTGTGTCTTTTTACCATCACACCAAGAAGATAAAGAACTGTTATCATTTCGAAGATGGAACTTTCGATGACTTTTTCGAATGCTTCATTCGAGGGGAAGTTCATTATGGAGACTTTTTTGATCATCTTCTTTCCTGGTGGCCACATCGTCAGGACCCTAATGTCTTTTTCACTACTTACGAAGAAATGAAGTTGAATCCAGAGAACAGCGTGATGAATGTAGCCAAATTCTTGGGAAACAATTACTGGGAGAAACTCAGAGATGATAAAGATATATTAAATAAGATATTAGAAAACACCGGTTTCAACAACATGAAGGAAAAACTACAATACAATATTGGTCACGATGGTGATAGTGACCAGAAAGTTGAATTTTTTCGTAAAGGACAAGTTGGAGAGTGGAAAGAGAATTTTTCAGACGAGCAGTATCGTAGACTAAAGAAACACATGATGCAGAAAACAGAGGGAACTGATATTCCACAGTTGTGGAAAGATCTCTGACTTGAGATTATTAACTGATTTTTAAATCAATGAAAAATTCATTATAAGAATGCTTTTCTATATATAATTATAAACTGAAGAACGGGAATAATTAACATGGTGTATTAGACGTTCTCTCACTTTAAAGTTTTTCATATGTATCTATATCCAGAAGTATATACTGTGACTTGGTTTGAACTGGTTCAAACATCATATGTCATTTTTATAAGTTTTATACATTATTTTATAAAATTATTCAAATTATATACATGTATACATTCCGTATATATAAACTTGAAAATATATATTAAAATAAACATTCTTTGTAAACTTATAGAAAAATGTGTACGAATTTATTAATTTGTGTTTCGATACTTAGAACACCGGTACTGTCACCGTGTTGAGTTTGGCTTTAATTCCTGCTACCGATATTCAGGTTTGAAAAGCGTCATTATATTAGTATCTCTCAATAGATAAGTCGATCGGTTTGTCATTTTTATTCCACCAATCAGCTCGAGGTGTGTTTTGTAGTAGAGGTGACTGGAAAGTATCTCGTATTCTGTAATAGGCTTGGTATGGTTTGTTTTAAATTTCGCGCAAAGTTACACTAGGGCTATCTGCGCTAGCCGTCCTTAATTTAGCAGTGTAAGACTAGAGACAAGGAAGCCTGTCATAACCACTCATTGCGAACTCTTGGGCTACTCTTTTACGAACAAATACTGGGATTGGTCGTCACATTATAACGCTCCCAAGTGGAATAGGCTTAACCTCTCGATAATAAAAATGCCCACATCAGATTCGTTCAGAAGTCTATGTACGTAACCTCTTACATGAACAATCTATGGAAGAAGGTCGCTGAATTGTTTAGTTACATTTAATACATAACACTGTCTATATGTGTTATGAAATACAACAATCAAAAGAAAAGTTTAACACGTAAAGCACGAATTTTCCTTTTAAGATAAATTAAAACAATATGTATGATGTTGCTAGATACCATTTTATTCACCGCTTTGGACCGATATTTACGTAACATTTAAAGAATGTGCAGAATTTACGCTACAAATTTATTCCTGTGATTTATTCAGAAGTTAAAATATTTAAGATACTAAAGATAAGTACACATCCAAACTGTCCTACAATTCACTATTTGCTGCATTTTCTAAAAGCGAGAATTCCACCCCTCATCAGGACAATGGCAAGTGAAAAGCATAACAAAGCCAGCTTCATGTAGCGAACATGTATATAACAGGTGCGGTATTTTTGGTTGTAATTCGTTCACAACTGGTAAATTGAATGTTAAATTGGACTTATTATTTAGTTTAGGAAGTCTTTATGAGTTAAAGCCATCACGATTACGTCATAGTAAGATTGGCGAATCAGAGCCAAGTAGAATTGTAACAAACGTATGTGTATTTTCAAGGTGGAAGTGCCCGTTTATCGAAAGTGATTAGGGATAAATACAGTTTCTAGCATAGAAATCAGTGTTAAGAAAATATATTTTAAGATCAAACATATTTTTCAGTTACATAGGTTTTTACACGAAGGTTAAAGAAACATCTATAAGGTTAGTGAACTAACCTTAAATACATTTATTTATTGCCTTGACGTTTAACACAGAAACATAAAGACATAAAAGAACGAAAAACTGAAACAATTTGTAAAGGATACACAACGGTACAAAATAAATGGAAAATGTCTGAAGTAATAACTCCCAAAAATATTAAAAATATTTTATTTGTGAAACAAAACAAATAACGCAGATGAAAAAACCATACAGCTGAAAAAATAAAAAAATGGAGGCAGAGTGTGAATGCAATGACCAAGAACCAGATATCACGACCACCCACTGTTTGGGTGCATCCCGAATATCACGACCACCCACTGTTTGGGTACATCCCGAATATCACGACCACCCACCGTTTGGGTTTTTTGTATTCGTTCGTTATTGTTATAAAGTGCTAATACTTCTCCCATATATTATTGATGCAGACATAAAAGTTGATTATTTTCATTTGTATTTACATATATGTAATAGACAATTGTAAAATATTAAATTGTTATACACAAAAGAAAACAGGTATAACTGAACAGAGTGCAAAACATTTCACATACATCCCACTGTTTGCATCAAGTTGTGAGGAAATATCTGCTTAGACAAAAAGGTGGAAGAGGGTAAATCAGAAATAGAACGAATTTCCTTTTGTTTGTTGTTAAATGCAGAGATACACAATTGGTTTTGTGTGCTATACCCCTTACAGGTATCGAAACTTGGTTTTTAGCATTATAAGCCTTTAGATTTTTGTTGACCCACGGGATGGGGTAGTGGAGGGGAATAATAATAATAATAATAAATTTATTAAGCAATAAATTAGACACAAAAAATCAAATATCAATATAAAACCATCAACAAAGAGTTAACTCGTCCTGTGATGGTTAAACACATAATAATGTAAAATCAAAACTTACAAAATCAATATAAAGTTCCCAGAATATTATCATCAGTATTTAAGATCCATTGTTTTAAGTATTTCTTTTGATTAACACGATTAATAGAAGATCTTATACTATAAGGAATAAAATTATGAATACGAGGTGCCAAATAAAGATATTGATGAAGTGTAACTGTTTTACGTGGTGTGGGTACATTAATTGGAAAAAAAGATTGAAGTCGTGTAAAATATGAAGTGACTTTAAAAGGCCTATTAAAAGAAACATGCAATGTAGATAAAGCTAAAAAATATAAATAAAGTTTATCATATGAAAGAGGGGAGTTAAATTTACTGAAATCGGTATCAAGCCTATGAGTAAAAATAAGAGAGAAAACACTTTTTTGCAACTTGTGAATAGGAATTAAAAAGTCTTATATGTGCCACCCCAAATTGAAATACAATATTGTAAGAAAGATTGAAAGAGAGCATAATATACACTTAACAAAATATGATAAGGAGCACAATGACTAAGTTCAAAAATTAGCATAGAACTATATTTTAATTTATTAACTAAAGAATTAATATGAAATTGCCAATTTAATTTTCGATCTAAAATAATTCCTAAATATTTAACAGAGGAAACTTGAGTCAATTTGGGACACTTACAATTAGGGTAAGTATAACAATCACTAGAATGACACCATAAAGGTTAAACTGAAGAAGAAAAGATTTAGATATATTTAAGGATAAGTCATTACAGAAAAGCCAATTTTAATTTTATTAAGATCACTAGAAATAATGGCTTCATTAATTAGATTTGGCTTACTATAAACAACAGCAATATCATCGGCATAGGCTTGGATATCTCCAAAAAACTGTTGGTAAAGAATATCATTTATATAAATGAGAAATAATAAAGGGCCCAGAACAGAACCTTGTGGTACTCCAACATTAATTGTAAGCCAATCACTATAATTATTATGGATACAAACTGATTGCTTTCTATTGTGAAAGTAAGAAAAAACCAATCAAAAACAATGCCTCTAAAACCATAATAAGATAATTTATTTAACAATATTTTATGATTAACAGAATCAAAAGCTTTGGCTAAGTCAAGAAAAACAGCAATTGGATGAAGATCAGAATCCAAAGCTTCTGTAATACTTCCCACAAGTTTAGCAACAGCAACCTCCGTTCCAAGCCCAGGCCGAAAGCCAAATTGAGAAGGAGACAAAACTGAATGTCTATCAAGAAATGATAAAATTCTAATCTTCATAGATTTTTCAAATAGTTTAGAGAAATGTATTAATAAGGAAATAGGTCTATAATTCGTAAAATCAGAAATATTACCAGATTTATAAATAGGAATGACCAATGATAACTTTAAAGCATTAGGAAACTTCCCTTGAGTAAAAGATAAATTAATTAAAAAAGTCAAAATTGGTGCAAAAAGATTAGCATTAGCTTTCAAAATCTTAACCGAAACACCATCTACACCATTAGAAGCTGAATTTGATAAGGAGAAAATATTATTCATAGTTTCAGATACAGTAACAGGATATAGGTAACAACAAGAAGAAGGAGCAGGAGGCATGCCCTGAGAACAAAATTTAGGATCGGAGAAAGTAGATTTAGCAACATTAACAAAAAAATAATTCAAATCAGATAAATCAGTAGTACCAAAATTACAAAATTTCTTTTTTTTTTTAACATCAATAATAGAGTTAACAATATTCCAATTCTGTTTAATAGTTTTAGCATTCTTAAACAGGTTATGATAATAAGTCCATTTAGTCTTACGGGTCAAGCTAACAACATAATTCCTTAAACACTTAAATCTAATCTTTAGATAAATATCATCAGGAAATTGATGTACTTTCTTTTTTAACTTATCTCTTTTAATCATTAACAAAACCAATTCACTGGTAATCCATGGCTTAATTTTTCTAAACTTTCGTGACACAGAAACAGTAGTAGTACAACTTTGAATACAATCAGTTAACACTTCAGCAAAATTATCATAAGCAACATTAACATCAGAACAATTCATAACACAGGACCAATCTGAAAAATTCAAACAAGAACTCAATTCATTAAACTTAATCTTTTGAACATTTGAGACATGTTCTAGATCCGATAAAATGTCTATACATAAAACAATTGGAAAATGATCGGTCAAAAAACTCTCAACAATATAAGAATAACAATTTTAATAGTATTTCCACTAATTAAAAAATGATCAATACAAGAATTAGTAACATTGGTTATCCGTGTAGGAGAAGAAATAATAATACGAAGATTGTTCTCAGACAAAAACTTAAAATATGCATTTTATAACAAACATCATCAAATGCCAAAACATCTATATTAAAATCACCAACAAGTATATTAATATCATATTTGTATAAATTCAATTCTAATGAAAGCTCATCAATAAATTTCAATACAGGCAATCTAGAGATCGATAAACAACAAAGAGATTAAATTTCTTATTTTGAATCATACAAAATAAAATTAAAGCATCAGACTTAATGTACTGCACTTCTTTTATCATAGTCAGTATCTCAAATTTAACAAAACTGCCACTCCACTAGCCTTATTTAGACCAGAAGATGAAGAATAAAAGGAGTAACCTGGAATCAAAAGGAAACAAATCCATCCTCAACAAACCAAGTTTCAGAAAAAGCTATTATATGAAATTTAACAACGCTTGATTGTAAAAAAACAAGAAATTGGTCAAAATTTTGAGTAAGACTTCGAATATTAACATGTATTAAATTTAAATGACCAACAGAAAAACATTTGGTAAATCAGAAAGAGAAGACAAAGTTGGTGTAACACCAACAATATCATCAAAATCATCAGCCATTGCAGTATTTATAAATTATTAAGATCAATCAAGCAACGTAAAACAATGGGCTGAGTAGTTTCTGATTTCCTAATAAGAATATTACCATTCGATACCCAAAGAAATTTATAGCCAAGATCTTTCTGTTTTCGTTTTGCTTGCATGAAAATATCACGATAATATGGGGAGAGATGTTCGTTAACATAAACTGGATAAGATTCATTACAGACCTTAATATCATTAGTATTAAGAGAGCGAAATTTAGTTTTCTTAAGTTTAAGCAGATCAAATTTAATTTGCTTACGACAAAACTTAACAACAATCTGTCTCGGACTCTTATTTTCAGTTGTTTTCTTTCCTATACGATGAACAGTGTCAATATCTGTAGGAGCACAGTCAACCCCAAAAGTAGTTGTAATCTTCTCAACAACTTCTTGCAAATTCTCATCAGGCTTCTCTGGAATACCTCCAATCAAAACATTATAGTTATAAGAATATTGTTCCGCTTCACACATCTTCCTCCGAAAACTTGCCATCTCCTTCCACAATTCTTCATTTTCATGCTTTAATGTTTTATTTTCCTGTTTACACTCCTTAACTTCAGCTCTCAAAGTTGTGATATCCTCACTCATAGTTTCTACCTTCTCTGAATAATATTGAAAGGAAGTCACTAATTCTTCGACCTTTACTTTAATTAAGTGAAAGTCATCAAGTCTTGACAAAATTTCAGTAACTTTTGTCTTAAGCCACTTCATATCTGCCTCCCCCATATTTAAATCAAGCTCACTATTCTCAACAAGATTAACTGTCTCCCCCTCTAACGAAATGGACACAGTCCTTCTTAATGGAGTTTCACTATTTAGGCTTAACTTTCTTTTTCTCATACAAAAATCACATTCATAACTTTTCCCAATTTCATTTAAATATTCCAAATCGTGTTCAGTTAAGTTCTTACATCTTAAATGATACCATTTTTGACACTCACCAGAGCAATGAAGGGCTTTATCACCAACTTTAATATAAACTTTACATTGAGCACAAAATCTACGTGGCATAAACTAGCATTTTATAACAATGGACCGATTATCTGTAATACTGTGACTCCCCCTTCTGACCACCTGGAGAACTGAAATGCTTACTTCAGGGCATAAGTTTAAGATATCATCCATAGTGATTTGTCATAACCTATTTAATTTTTGTTTTTCTCATTTATCATCTGTTTTTCTTCTTTTCTTGATAAAAAAATATTCCAACATCATGACGAAGACAATAAAAGGCAACATGGATGTGAATCTTTTCGGGTTCCGAATCATGTGTTTTATGTGTGTAACAAGAGAATTGAGGTCAAATTTGGGAGACGATGCAACCCCATCGGTTTGTATGGATCTTACTTCGACATATATGAAATCTTAAAATGAAATTTCTCTCATTGTGGTCTGCTCTTTCGTATTTTGTGAAAAGAAATGGAAGTATAAATATTTTCACTTGATTGACATCGAAATCTAATATCACTTTTCAAGTCAGTGTCACATAAAATGACATGTTTATACATTAAATAGTCTTCAGAACATTAGTCTGATTACATATGGATTTGTTCTTTTAATATTCATTAATTTCCTCTACTGTATCGTATTTCTGTAGATTATTCTCAGTATGACAGTGACGTTCTTATGCCACATTCTTAGATCGGTTATCTCAATGACTCTATGCTTCCTTCAGTATTTGTAGAATCTACACTTAATAACAGTTGATTGATTTTTTATAGTATTCTACAGTTACGGTCGTCTGTTCGTAAACGTTGGGTTTATTTGCAATTCAGTGAAAGAGACACATCACCTTCACTTACTAAGCCTATAAATTCAGTGAGAGATACACATAACCTTCACTTACTAAGCCTACTGCTTGTCGGAATTTTTGTTTTCTCTAAAGGACGTGATTTTCTTCAATTTTTTGTTATAAATTAAAATGGGAAATCGATTATTAGGGAATAGAAATAAATCAAATGTATACTTGTTCCATTCAGTACCAATAAAATCAAAGTAGAAAAAAAATCGGAACAGCAGACGATGTTCGGCATAAATTAGTTTTTGTCAGGTTTTCTAGTAATATGATATTTTACAAGTGTCTTCTTTTTACTGTTTATAGATATGTTCGTTCGTCATTAACCTAATTGTTATGGTTACATCAGTCGAACAGTATAATTTTCACCCCGTTTGCTAGCTATCATTATAGGTATAGTTTGTTTTGAATTAAGCACAAAGTTACACCATGGGCTATCTGTGCTCTGCCCACCACGGGTATCGAAACCCGGTTTTTACTGTGTGTAAGTCCGCAAACATACCACTGGGAGTCTATTGATATAGAATACAGAGCAATATAAATACTTTAAAGTTTTTAGCAAACTTAGGCCTATGTTTATTTTGTATAGTATTTAACGTTTGAAAGAAATTATTTTTTCGTAGAAATTAATGTCTTCAAGGAAGTGGTATCACCAAGGATACTGCGTATCTCTGAAATATATGAAATTAAATTTTATTTTATTCTAAATAAAATTAACTTATTTTTCGAGGTGTAGTGGGTTGATACTTTATTATTATTATTTTTAATAATGCTGTTGAATATCTTTTCATATTATAGCTTCAAAGTGGCGAATATAAAATAGGTTTAATACGTGTAGCGGAACGTTAGGCTTAGCTTTATTTCAACACGGTGGTAAGTCAAAAAACAGAATAAATACGTCATTTTATTAAATAAATATAATCTAAACACTAGTTTATTGTGTTCTGTCGTTTTCTCTGTTAACTTCTTCATTTGAACTCTAGTTCCATTAATTCAAATTAATATCGTGATGTCTTTGAAAGTTTATTGGTATAACATGTAAATCACGTTAAATTATTAATAAATATATTTTATTATTAACATGACGTATACAAGAAAGACTTGTTATCAAGTTATATTTCTAAGTTCTCTGTAATTAAAGATAAACTCAATTACTTTAGTGTGAAAACAAAACAATGATAAAAAATAATTGTTTTTTAAATGATAGACTTAACAGTAATAGTGTTGATAATAATAAGCTACTGGTATTTGTTATTGAGTTTTTTTGGGTATATATTTCGGGCTATAAATATAACTTATAAATACAATGGTTAAGACTAGTGTAGGACTTAAGTGTTCACAGTTTGTTAAGTGTAACTAAGTAATGGATGCAATGAGTGAGTGTTATTTGGGAAGATGTACAATTTTTATGTGTAGTTTGAAGGAGAACTTGGAGGTTATCATAATTAAAACAAAGGCAGTAGATAAAACAGTATAGCAGGATTTTAAGAGGAGATTTAACTTTAACGTTTAAGGAATACATCAGTTAACACTGACTTTCAGTAAGTTAGAGTAATATGAGTGTTAAACATACTGGGCTCGGTTATAATGAGCCCATTCTGCTGAGCAACAAATTTCAGCCTTTGGCTTCTGCAGACGAGGAGCTGATGGAGGGAAGGAAAACCAATGGGCCAAAGATGGATGTGGTTGTAGTTGTAGGTGGTTACTTGACAAGGTATGTAGACAGAATAGTCTATGTGGCAAACAAGGAGAAAGTAATCAAATTGGATATAACTGACAGAACAAGAGAAATTATAAAAGGGACCGGATATGAAGTTTTTTGTGCAGCATATAGGGGCCAACTATGTAAGAAAGGTAAGTCGGAGGAGCTATTTAATAAGTATAGGAGGTTGAGAAAGGCATTTAAAGAAAAAGACCATAACATAATTTTCTCAGGAATACTGCCCAGAATTAATTGTGGAGATAAAGTTTGTAAGTAGGGTTAAACGCTAGGCTTAGGTTAGTATGTAAGAATTAGCTAGTTGGACTTGTGGCATTAGTTTAGTGAAATAAATGAACTTTTTGGAATGGATGATTTACATTTAAATAAGAGACTGGCTTACTTGGTAAGGCTATTAACACAGCTGTAAGGGAAGTTTAAAACTGGGACTAGATAGTGATGAGGGTAATGAAAAACCAAATGCACAAAGAAAAGTTTAGTGTGGGAAATAAGTATAGGAATAGTTATAATAATAGGCTTAATTGTAACTGTTGTAGTGTTATAAGCATAAGAAATAAAATAGATGACATCAGAGCATAATGACTTCAGATATAATAGAAGTAACTGAAACATGTTTGATAACGATGAGCCCAGGGCTTGGTCTAAGGACCTTTACTCTTTTTGATTTACATCAATCACATTGATGAAAGAATGATTAATAAAGCTCTTAAATGTGCTGATCATGTTGAGGTATTTGGTGTTGCTGCCTGAAAAGAGGGTACTGTTATTTTACAAAAGGATTTAGATCATTTACTGAGTTGGGTAAATAAATGGTAGGTGGGTTTTAATTATAATAAATGTAAGATAATGCTTGTTTGTTTGTTTTGAATTTCGCACAAAGCTACTCGAGGGCTATCTGCACTAGCCGTCACTAATTTAGCAGTGTAAGACTAGAGGGAAGGCAGCTAGTCATCACCACCCACCGCCAAATCTTGGGCTACTCTTTTACCAACAAATAGTTGGATTGACCATCACATTATAACACCCCGATGGCTTAAAGGGTGAGCATGTTTGGTGCAACCAGGATTCGAACCTGCGACCCTCAGATTACGAGTCAAATGCCTTAACGCACTTGGCCATGCCGGGCCCGTAAGATACTGCATGTGAACTATCATAATTTGAATTATAAATATATATTGCATTAGAATAACATAAACAGTGTTATGAAAGAAAGGAATCTTCTTGTAATGGTTGACTGGTCTCTTAAGCCATCCAATCAGTGTGCTGTTGTTTGTGATAGAGCAAATAGGATTTTAGGTTGTATGTACAGAAATATTGAATACAAATCTAAAGAGATTATAATTTCACTTTGTAGGTTACTGGTTACATCACATTTTAAATATTGTGTTTAGTCTTTGACTCCTTACCTCAGGAAAAACATTGAATTGTTGGAAAGAGTTACTAGAATTGTACCAGGGATGTAGCGGTTGTCATATGAGGAGAGGTTGAATCTCTCAAGTGCTTTATGTATATATATTTTCAGAATAAAAAAGATACTTGATGGAGGTGTAACGAGCAACTTAAATAGTTTCTAATACAAATAATATAAATCTGGTTCAGTTTCTTATGGAGACAAGATAATGGTTGATATTTTAGAGAGTGACAATGATGGATACAGTTACTTTAGTAGGGTCACATTATTTGAAGATTAGTTTTGACATATAACACAAAATATAAATGACAAGTTGTAAATAAAGCCACTACTTTTATGATTCAGTTTTCAATAAGGTCTTAGGATTCTAAAACATTCATTTAAACAAAGTAAAATGGCATGATTTTAATTCACAGTATTCTATAACATTTACAATAACATTGTTGTTAATATACAAATGAAAATAATTATTTGAACTTCAGGTTATAAAATTATGTTACTTCCAACAAATATGAATATGGGAAAAGGATTGTTTATTCAAACTCGAAACATTGATTAGTTTCTTTGAGTGTGATGGGCTAAATTAGCCCATTGTGCTTATTAAGTTATTTGGATTTTGGTTCTTTCAAGTTTCTATCTTTCATATTTCTAAATTTCATAAGCTGATCTTGTTACAAATATTGAACTACACTTAAAAAGTTGTACTTACGTAGCTTATAATCTACTGTTCTTAACTCTGGCTTTATTATTAGTTAGAAACAAGTTTTGATGCTGTTTAACTTGAAGAATGCTCTGTCTATAAGGACTACCATATTATTAATATTAAGGCCTAACAAACAGTTTAGCACTAACTGAAGGAAGGTTTGCTCCTGAACTATGGTAATCACTTCAAAAATGTTAAGAAACATTTTTGTGTCTACAGATGTCACTGTGGGGAAACATAAGTGTATTATAAAAATAAAACATAATTTGTGATTGAGTCACACATAAAAACACCAGTAAATACATTATGTAACCAATAGGTATCTAGAACATGGAACTTCTATCATTATCAGAGACCAATATTCGACTGTAATTTGAAGGTTTTTTTCAAAATTCGAATAAACCACCATGAAATGAGTTCAGTTTTTATGTATTTACAACTAGTTTCAAAATATCTACTAAGTGTTGTTAATAATACAGAATTCTAATAAATGTAGCTCAAAGCAATTACAACGTATTACATGAATATAGATAAAACAGTAAGTGTGGTCAAGTGATGTTGTTGTGAGAATATACAACACTAAGCGTTGTAAAAGTCGAGTGGCGTTGTTGTTAGTATATACAACAGTAAGCGTTGGAAGGGTCAAGTGACGTTGTTGTTAGTATATACAACAGTAAGTGATGGAAGGGTCAATTGATGTTGTTGTTAGTATATACAACAGTAAGTGTAGGAAGGGTCAAGTGATGTTGTTGTTAGTATATACAACAGTAAGTGTTGGAAGGGTCAAGTGATGTTGTTGTTAGTACATACAACAGTAAGCGTTGGAAGAGTCGAGTGACGTTGTTGTTAGTATGTACAACAGTAAGCGTTGGAAGGGTCAAGTGATGTTGTTGTTCGTACATACAACAGTAAGCGTTGGAAGAGTCGAGTGACGTTGTTGTGAGTATATACAACAGTAAGCGTTGGAAGACACGAGTGACATTGTTGTTAGTATATACAACAGTAAACGTTGGAAGGGTCAAGTGACGTTGTTGTTAGTATATACAACAGTGAGTGATGCAAGGGTCAATTGATGTTGTTATTAGTATATACAACAGTAAGTGTTGGAAGGGTCAAGTGATGTTGTTGTTAGTACATACAACAGTAAGCGTTGGAAGAGTCGAGTGACGTTGTTGTTAGTATATACAACTGTAAGCGTTGGAAGAGTCGAGTGACGTTGTCGTGAGTATATACAACAGTAAGCGTTGGAAGACTCGAGTGGCGTTGTTGTTCGTACATACAACAGTAAGCGTTGGAAGGGTCGAGTGATGTTGTCGTAAGTACATACAACAGTAAGCGTTGGAAGGATCAAGTGATGTAGTTGTTAGTATATACAACAGTAAGTGTTGGAAGGGTTAAGTGACGTTGTTGTTAGTATATACAACAGTAAGTGTTGGAAGGGTTAAGTGATGTTGTTAGTACGTACAACAGTAAGAATTGGAAGAGTCGAGTGACGTTGTTGTGAGTATATACAACAGTAAGCGTTGGAAGGGTCAAGTGACGTTGTTGTTAGTATATACAACAGTAAGTGTTGGAAGAGTCAATTGATGTTGTTGTTAGTATATACACAACAGTAAGTGTTGAAGGGTTAAGTGATGTTGTTAAATGCATTACAACAGCAAGAACTGGAAGAGTCGAGTAGCGTTGTTGTGAGTATATACAACAGTAAGCGTTGGAAGAGTCGAGTGATGTTGTTGTTCGTACATACAACAGTAAGCGTTGGAAGGGTCGAGTGATGTTGTTGTTAGTACATACAACAGTAAGCTTTGGAAGGGTCGAGTGATGTAGTTGTTAGTATATACAACAGTAAGTGTTGGAAGGGTTAAGTGATGTTGCTGTTAGTATATACAACAGTAAACGTTGGAAGGGTCAATTGATGTTGTTGTTAGTATATACAACAGTAAGTGTTGGAAGGGTCAAGTGATGTTGTTAATGCATTACAACAGTAAGAATTGGAAGAGTCGAGTGGCGTTGTTGTGAGTATATACAACAGTAAGCGTTGGAAGAGTCGAGTGACGTTGTTGTTAGTACATAGAACAGTGAGTCGTAAATAGATACTTTGAAAAAAACGATATATGTTCCTGGCCCGTCGAAGTTAGTTCCATGTCCTAAGAGGAGGTCAGTACGGCTTAATTCCTTCCCACAGTTTAGTCTATGCGTCCTGAGAAAGTAATAAATGACTGTAAAACACATTACCCCGCGGCTCTGAAGGACCCTAAGTCCAATATCGACTCTTCATTTTGTACTACCCGTCTATGGATTTTTGCCCTCGCTTGAACTTCAATAAATCCTCATTACTCTTGTACTTCAATAAATCCTCATTGCTCCTGAACTTCAATAAATCCTCATTGCTGTTGAACTTCAACAAATCATCATTGCTCTTGAACTTCAACAAATCATCATTGCTCTTGAACTTCAACAAATCATCATTGCTCTTGAACTTCAACAAATCATCATTGCTCTTGAACTTCAATAAATCCTCATTGCTCTTGAACTTCAATAAATCCTCATTTCTCTTGAACATCAATAAATCCTCATTGCTTTTCCCCTTTTATCAAGTTCTCTTATCATACTTTAGTCTCCCTGATTTTGTTAAATCATGAGGGAAGCAAAGAAAAAGAAATTTCTGAGTATCCCCGGTTACATTTGTCCGTAAGCTTCTGTTTGGGGTCAAATAACACTTTGTAACAAAATTTTTACTTTTTCTTGTTCCTGGGTAGAAAGTGTTATTTCCCAATTGATTATATAAATGGAAAAGACCTATTGTTTCTTCAAAGTTTGCTTTTCTCACCTGGGTAATGAAATTTTCAAATTTACCCATTTTCCAGAACATTCGAGGTAGATTCAAGTGCTGAGAAGCTGATAGAGAATATTCCTGCACTTACAAGAATTTTCAAGAACTTTCTAGAATGTCCTAGAACTTTCCATAGTAATATATACAGGGACTCACCTCTTCAGTTTAATTCTAGCTGTCTGAGTGAACACATAGACCTATCTCATTTTATCAGAGATGGCATCAGGAAGCTGCAAGCATTCTCCAGACGCATCCAGAAGCCTCAAAGCTGTGCTGCGAATTCATACCGCTAGAAACCGGGTTTCGATACCCGTGATGGGCAGATCACAGATATCGCATTTTGAAAAGTTTCTCCTTCATTCCAAACCAACAAGTGTATTGAAACTCTTGTTAACATGATATTAAATCTACACAATCGTACAAGGGGAAAAGACGTCACGATATGTCACAAGTAATGCTAACAGTTTTGAAACGTGAAACAAGTTGTGGTACTGTACCTGAGTACCTTCAAAATCACTCAATAACTATCTTAGTTTATATAGTCTCCACATGTCTCAAGAGTTCTGGATATGTTATTATTAATACGTGACAGGTATTTCACTTATTCCCATTTCAAGAAATCAGCGAAGGTTACACATGAAGTTGTCTTTGATTTTCATTGTCAGTTGACCTATACAGTGGATAGGTAGTCAGTACGTACACGAACGGTAAACATTATCATTCTGTTTGACAGTTTCTGATTTAAAAACAAATACCGAAATTTTGTCTCCGTAACATTTGTATGATTGCTATGTTGTTGATATAGCCAGTTTATTGTCACAGCAGTAGACATGTCATCAGGTCCGTCACAGATAACGTAGACAGCTAACGTTTTTATTTTATTCGTGCCAGCTGTTTAGTTTTAAAAGGAAACATTTCTCAACTGGGGTGCAACTCAGAATTATTAGCATGAATCTCAGACCTGCACGTGAAGTTGAGTTTTTATTAAAGTGGGCTAATTCATTTTAAGTAAAGTGGACTTCATAATAACACTAGTTGGATAGCAATACAGGTTTCAGTTTGTTCTCGAGAGCTCGTGAAGATAGAGATGTCAACATGAAGAGAAAGAAGTTGTTAGTTTCCGATAGTTATCCCAGATATCAATAACTACCGACGACAGACACTGATGGCTCACATGTTGTATATGCGGGTTACAGAGTCGTTCTTTGTGTCACCAACAAATTTTAAGATTTGCATACTTTATTACTGCGCTTTCAGGGTATAATCAACATGCTTCACGTACATACAGTGCTCTTGACAACACGTTAAAAGTGTAATTATTAATTATACGTGTTGTATTAATTGTCATATTTCAAGTTTTAATTTCATAGTAATTTCTCATGCCTAACAGTAACATGTTTCAATATTGCTCCACAAGTTGGAGTTTTTATTCCTGATATGTTTATACCGTACAGATATGTGTGAGTAATGTTAGGTTGCGAAATCGGGCAATTAGGTTAGTACAGCAAATAGTGGGATTGACCGTCACGTATAACGCCCCCACAGCTGAAAGGGCAAACATTATTAGTGTGACACGGATTCGAACCCGTGACCTTCTAATTACGAGTCGAGGGCTTTAACCACCTGGCCATGCCGGCCTCCATTAAGTGGACTGTGAAAAGTTTTTTATTAACTCAATAATAAAAAGCCAAATGACAATAACTGGTACAATATTCTACATGATATTAGTTCATGTTACAGAAGTATATTATGAAAGAATATTAAATTACTCAAACTCATTTATTTGTCATAATATCAGCTTTATATTCTGTATGATATTATGAAGTATATTTTCTATATTTATTAAACATTAAATGCTTCATGAGAAATGTGTGCAATACGGTTGTTGTCTTAACTTTGATGACGTCAAAAGGCCTGGATTGTTATATATATTTATATAAACTTTCTGTTAATACAATGGTTGAAATAATGGGCCTCATTAATTGACTTACAGAAAGACTTCAGTTGGTATTATGCAATGGTTCTGAAGTTTGACTTAAATACATGTCTTGTGCATTATTACTGAAAATTTTCCATTACAGAAAGTTAACAGAATCTCTGTTGTGTATATGAAATTTAGTAATTATAAAAAATTGAAGTATTTAAAAAAATCTACATTAAACAAAAGTTTATAGTTGCGTAAAAGAACTATACCTGTTTGCCTACCACTAGTATATTTATATGACCTTCATTTAACATAGATAATCGCGTGTACATTAACTTAATACATACACAAACAGGCAGAAAACGACTGGGAAATGTAAGTTACGTCTAATTAGGTTGATATAAGTTTACTCTAAGTCTAATCCATTATGATGTTTATAATAAGATAAATCATAATGAAAGAGGGCCTACTTCTCTAAATTTTTTCACAAACTTATAATATGATGTACCTAACATATTAAGAAAACGTGCAGATTTTTAAGGAATCTTGCGTCATCCAGTTAGGCCTACCATAATGTTACAACGTACTGCTTAGGACAGCGTCACATGCCAACCCTTTCCACACCAAAGACAGGGAATATGGCGGTGACGAACTTGTGGTTTCCAAACACTGGCTCAGAAGTAGGGCAAGGCGGAGTGTATTACAGTTCACATGATGTAAGAGGCCGTTTGAGAAAGGTTGATCTGCGAATAAAGTTTTCCTTTTCACGATATCAGACAAATGGTCTACATACGAGCGTGTTGTCCTCCAACATTGAATATGAATTATCTGCGTGCGTCACTAAGTGGTTAACCAATAGTATTTAGGGAATCTGTAGATTTACGTTTCAAAGATTTAGTTGTCATATTCCCCTTCTTCACGTGTACTGTATACGGTACACGTTTAATTAACAGACATTTCCACTCATGTATAAAACTGCACTGACAGCCATTTTAGCCTTAGGTGCGACTGAGCATGCGTGAATAAGTGGCACCTGGTAGATATATATGATGGAAAATTGTTAAAATATTTTGTGAGTATCCCAATTCTCGGATTAAGTTTAACCATATTTGTTGTTTCGGTTATTAGATATAAACATTGTTTAACGAATTCCAGCTAATGAATTTTGTTCTCTCTCTATTTTTCTTTGATACAGTTAGAAGTTGTACAAAATATCAAATTGACAGTCCCGTATTGAACTTGATCCATCACAGCTGTGGAACAATAATCTTAATGTTTTCAATATCTGCTGCTGTATGTAAACCTACCAATATATTTTCATGACTCTTATTAGTGCACCTAAGAGTTTCTTATCACGGTGCCTTCTGTACACTATCTATCCTCAGAGGGATAGCGGCATGTTTCCATAATTAGAACGCCAGAAACTGGGTTTTGATACCCGTGATGGTCAGAGCAGAGATAACCCATTTGAAATTGAAAACAAAAGACTCATCACAAAACACAGCTGTTCCCAGCCCCTTAGTTACACTTCTGGTTTTACCATAGCTGATTCTGGTTTTAAAGTTGTACATGATATTATATTTCCAAATTTAGTATCTTGATTGTCATTATTAACACACAATTTAATATCTCTGCTTGTTAAATAAATGTTAATCATGCCGTCTCTAATTTTGTATGTAGTAACGTGAAAATTATGTGTATGTTTGATTGTGATGTACGTTTCGAACTATAGCCATCGGTATTTAATTGTCCTTTGTTTTAATGTCATTTTATAACAATTTTCAAATTTTCCGACTGTGTGACCATTAATTAGGTTTAGGTTATTATTGTAATGAATATACAAATGTTTAATTTGTTAGGCTAATTACATTTCTCAGATCATTCTTGTAACTAATATAGAAGAGCTTCATTTGATAGTCTGATTACAGTAGTTAGATCGTTTTTTGTAACAAATATACAAGAGTTTAGTTTGTTAGTCTAATTAAAATTATTAGAACAAATATAGAACTTTAATTATTTTGCTTCATTACAATTATTAGATAATTGTTGTTATGAATATAAAGGTGTTTGATTTGACAGCCTTATTACGATTATAATGTTACTGATATTCTTGATATGAAATTTTTGTATTTTAAGACAAAAACGTAATATGATAAAAATATTAATTGATAACAATTAAAATCAGTTATATATATCACATATTTAATTTTAATACATTTAATTTCATTTTCATATTTCGTACACAAAAGACAGAAATGAATAGCAAAAACATCAAAACGTTCAAGATCGAAGACGATTCAAGAAACACGTACAAAAAGATCCCTTTACATACAGTTGAGGGTTTACCTTTTCCAGTATCATTTTTTACTCCTGAAAACGTACGATCAGCAATCTCCTATAAAGCTAGACCAGAAGACATTTTTATTGTTACTTATCCCAAATGCGGAACCACTTGGATGCAGTACATTGTATGGGAAATAATCAATGAAGGGGCTCCTCTGCCTTCTTTTCGTGACATGAATATGAAATACACTCCTTTCTTGGAACTCACAGGAGGAGAAGTGGCAGAAACCATGAAACCACCAAGAGTTTTGAAAGTTCATCTTCCTTACCATCTCACACCGCATCATCCCGATGCTAAGTATATTTTGGTGGCTCGTAATCCCTTCGATTGTTGTGTGTCTTTTTTTACCATCACACCAAGAAGATAAAGAACCACTATCATTTCGAAGATGGGACTTTCGATGACTTTTTCGAATGCTTCATTCGAGGGGAGGTTCATTATGGAGACTTTTTTGATCATCTTCTTTCCTGGTGGCCACATCGTCAGGACCCTAATGTCTTTTTCACTACTTACGAAGAAATGAAGTTGAATCCAGAGAACAGCGTGATGAATGTAGCCAAATTCTTGGGAAACAATTACTGGGAGAAACTCAGAGATGATAAAGATATATTAAATAAGATACTAGAAAACACCGGTTTCAACACCATGAAGGAAAAACTACAATACAATATTGGTCACGATGATGATTGTGACCAGAAAGTTGAATTTTTTCGTAAAGGACAAGTTGGAGAGTGGAAAGAGAATTTTTCAGACGAGCAGTATCGTAGACTAAAGAAACACATGATGCAGAAAACAGAAGGAACTGATATTCCACAGTTGTGGAAAGATCTCTGACTTGAGATTATTAACTGATTTTTAAATCAATGAAAAATTCATTATAAGAATGCTTTTCTATATATAATTATAAACTGAAGGACGGGAATAATTAACATGGTGTATTAGACGTTCTCTCACTTTAAAGTTTTTCATATGTATCTATATCCAGAAGTATATATTGTGACTTGGTTTGAACTGGTTCAAACATCATATGTCATTTTTATAAGTTTTATACATTATTTTATAAAATTATTCAAATTATATACATGTATACATTCCGTATATATAAACTTGAAAATATATATTAAAATAAACATTCTTTGTAAACTTATAGAACAATGTGTACGAATTTATTAATTTGTGTTTCGACACTTAGAACACCGGTACTATCACCGTGTTGAGTTTGGCTTTAATTCCTGCTACCGATATTCAGGTTTGGAAAGCGTCATTATATTAGTATCTCTCAATAGATAAGTCGATCGGTTTGTCATTTTTATTCCACCAATCAGCTCGAGGTGTGTTTTGTAGTAGAGGTGACTGGAAAGTATCTCGTGTTGTGTAATAGGCTTGGTTTGGTTTGTTTTGAATTTCGCGCAAAGCTACACTAGGGCTATCTGCGCTAGCCGTTCCTAATTTAGCAGTGTAAGACTAGAGAGAAGGCAGCCTCTCATAACCACTCATTGCGAACTCTTGGGCTACTCTTTTACGAACAAATACTGGGATTGGCCGTCATATTATAACGCTCCCACGTGGAATAGGCTTAACCTCTCGATAATAAAAATGCCCACATCAGATTCGTTCAGAAGTCTATGTACGTAACCTCTCACATGAACAATCTATGGAAGAAGGTCACTGAATTGTTTTAGTTACATTTAATACATAACACTGTCTATACGTGTTATCAAATACAACAATCAAAAGAAAAGTTTAACACGTAAAGCACGAGTTTTCCTTTTAAGATAAATTAAAACAATATGTATGGTGTTGCTAGATACCATTTTATTCACCGCTTTGGACCGATATTTACGTAACATTTAAAGAATGTGCAGAATTTACGCTACAAATTTATTCCTGTGATTTATTCAGAAGTCAAAATATTTAAGATGCTAAAGATAAGTACACATCCAAACTGTCCTACAATTCACTATATGCTGCATTTTCTAAAAGCGAGAATTCCACCCCTCATCAGGACAATGGCAAGTGAAAAGCATAACAAAGCCAGCTTCATGTAGCGAACATGTATATAACAGGTGCGGTATTTTTGGTTGTAATTCGTTCACAACTGGTAAATTGAATATAAATTGGACTTGTTATTTAGTTTAGGAAGTCTTTATGAGTTAAAGCCATCACGATTACGTCATAGTAAGATTGGCGAATCAGAGCCAAGTAGAATTGTAACAAACTTATGTGTATTTTCAAGATGGAAGTGCGCGTTTATAGAAAATTATTAGGGATAAATACAGTTTCTAGCATAGAAATCAGTGTTAATAAAATATATTTTAAGATCAAACATATTTTTCAGTTACATATATTTTTACACGAAGGTTAAAGAAACATCTATAAGGTTAGTTCACTAACCCTAAATACATTTATTTATTGCTGTGACGTTTAACACAGAAACATAAAGACATAAAGGAATGAAAAACTGAAACAATTTGTAAAGGATACACAACGGTACAAAATAAATGGAAAATGTCTGAAGTAATAACTCCCAAAATATTAAAATATTTTATTTGTGAAACAAAAAAGTAACGCAGATGAAAAACCATACAGCTAAAAAAAAATAAAAATGGAGGCAGAGTATGAATGCAATGACCAAGAACCAAATATCGACCACCCACCGTTTGGGTACCTCCCGAAATATCACGACCACCCACCGTTTGGGTTTTGTATTCGTTCGTTATTGTTATAAAGTGCTAATACTTCTCCCATATATAATTGATGCAGACATAAAAGTTGATTATTTTCATTTGTATTTACATATATGTAATAGATAATTGTAAAATATTAAATTGTTATACACAAAAGAAAACAGGTATAACTGATCAGAGTGCAAAACATTTCACATACATCCCACTGTTTGCATCAAGTTGTGGGGAAATATCTGCTTAGACAAAAGGTGGAAGAGG
>NC_134826.1:8713876-8755101 GCF_004210375.1 Tachypleus tridentatus | reverse complement strand
AAGGATTTATTGATGTTCAAGAGAAATGAGGATTTATTGAAGTTCAAGAGTAATGAGGATTTATTGAAGTTCAAGAGAAATGATGATTTATTGAAGTTCAAGAGCAATGATGATTTATTGAAGTTCAAGAGCAATGAGGATTTATTGAAGTTCAAGAGCAATGAGGATTTATTGAAGTTCAGGAGCAATGAGGATTTATTGAAGTACAAGAGTAATGAGAATTTATTGAAGTTCAAGAGCAATGAGGATTTATTGAAGTTCAACAGCAATGAGGATTTATTGAAGTTCAAGCGAGGCAAAAATCCATAGACGGGTATTACAAAATGAAGAGAGACGATATTGGACTTAGGGTCCTTCAGAGCCGCGGGGGAATGTGTTTACAGTCATTTATTACTTTCTCAGGACGCATAGACTAAACTGTGGAAGGAATTAAGCCGTACTGACCTCCTCTTAGGACATGGAACTAACTTCGACGGCCAGGAACATATATCGTTTTTTCAAAGTATCTATTTATTGACTCACTGTTCTATGTACTAACAACAACGTCACTCGACTCTTCCAACTCTTACTGTTGTATATACTCACAACAACGTCACTCGACTCTTCCAATCGAGTCTTACTGTTGTACGCTTACTGTACCTAACAACATCATCAATTGACCCTTCCAACACTTACTGTTGTATATACTAACAACGTCACTTGACCCTTCCAACACTTACTGTTGTATATACTAACAACAACGTCACCCTTCCAACGCTTACTGATGTACCTTCCAACGCTTACTGTTATATATAACAACTACATCACTTGATCTAACAACAACATCAATTGACCCTTCCAACACTTACTGTTGTATGTACTAACAACGTCACTTGACCCTTCCAACGCTTACTGTTGTATATACTAACAACAACGTCACTTGACCCTTCCAACGCTTACTGTTGTATATACTAACAACAACATCACTTAACCCTTCCAACACTTACTGTTGTATATACTAACAACTACATCACTTGATCCTTCCAACGCTTACTGTTGTATGTACGAACAACAACGCTATCACTCGAGTCTTCCAACGCTTACTGTTGTATATTCTAACAACAACATCACTTGGCCACACTTACTATTTTATCTATATTCATGTAATACGTTGTAGTTGCTTTTAGCTACATTTATTAGAATTCTGTATTATTAACAAACACTTAGTAGATATTTTCAAACTAGTGGTAAATACATAAAACCTGAACTCATTTCATGGTGGTTTATTCTGAATTTTCAAAAAGAATCTTCAAATTACAGTCAAATATTGGTCTCTGATAATGATAGAAGTTCCATGTTTTAGATAACTATTGGTTACATAATGTATTTACCGGTGTTTTTGTGTGTGACTCAATCACAAATTATTTTTTATTTTTATAAAAAAAATTATGTTTCCTCACAGTGACATCTGTAGACAAAAATGTTTCTTAACATTTTTGAAGTGATTACCATAGTTCAGGAGCAAACCTTCCTTCAGTTAGTGCTAAACTGTTTGTTAGGCCTTAATATTAATAATTTGGTAGTACTTATAGACAGAGCATTCTACAAGTTAAAGAGCATCAAAACTTGTTTCTAACTAATAAAAAATCCAGAGTTAAGAACAGTAGATTATAAGCTACGTAAGTACAACTTTTTAAGTGTAGTTCAATATTTGTAACAAGATCAGCTTATGAAATTTAGAAATATCAAAAATAGAAACATGAAAGAACCAAAATCCAAATAACTTAATAAGCACAATGGGCTAATTTAGCCCTTCACACTCAAAGAAACTAATCAATGTTTCGAATTTGAATAAACAATCCTTTTCCCATATTCATATTTGTTGGAAGTAACATAATTTTATAACCTGAAGTTCAAATAATTATTTTCATTTGTATATTAACAACAATGTTATTGTAAATGTTATAGAATACTGTGAATTAAAATCATGCCATTTTACTTTGTTTAAATGAATGTTTTAGAATCCTAAGACCTTATTGAAAACTGAATCATAAAAGTAGTGGCTTTATTTACAACTTGTCATTTATATTTTGTGTTATATGTCAAAACTAATCTTCAAATAATGTGAACCTACTAAAGTAGTTGTGTCCATCATTGTCACTCTCTAAAATATCAACCATTATCTTCTCTCCATATGAAACTAAACCAGATTTATATTATTTGTATTAGAAACTATTTAAGTTGCTCGTTACACCCTCATCAAGCATCTTTTTATTCTGAAAATATATATACATAAAGCACTTGAGAGATTCAACCTCTCCTCATATGACAACCGCTACATCCCTGGTACAATTCTAGTAACTCTTTCCAACAATTCAATGTTTTTCCTGAGGTAAGGAGTCAAAGACTAAACACAATATTTAAAATGTGATGTAACCAGTAACCTACAAAGTGAAATTATAATCTCTTTAGATTTGTATTCAATATTTCTGTACATACAACCTAAAATCCTATTTGCTCTATCAGAAACAACAGCACACTGATTGGATGGATTAAGAGATCGGTCAACCATTACAAGAAGATTCCTTTCTTTCATAACACTGTTTATGTTATTCTAATGCAATATATATTTATAATTCAAATTATGATAGTTCACATGCAGTATCTTATGTGCCCGGCATGGCCAAGTGCGTTAAGGCATTTGACTCGTAATCTGAGGGTCGCAGGTTCGAATCCTGGTTGCACCAAACATGCTCACCCTTTAAGCCATCGGGGTGTTATAATGATGATGGTCAATCCAACTATTTGTTGGTAAAAGAGTACCCCAAGATTTGGCGGTGGGTGGTGATGACTAGCTGCCTTCCCTCTAGGCTTACACTGCTAAATTAGTGACGGCTAGTGCAGATAGCCCTCGAGTAGCTTTGTGCGAAATTCAAAACAAACAAACAAGCATTATCTTACATTTATTATAATTAAAACCCACCTACCATTTATTTACCCAACTCAGTAAATGATCTAAATCCTTTTTGTAAAATAACAGTACCCTCTTTTCAGGCAGCAACACCAAATACCTCAACATGATCAGCACATTTAAGAGCTTTATTAATCATTCTTTCATCAATGTGATTGATGTAAATCAAAAAGAGTATAGGTCCTTAGACCAAGCCCTGGGCTCATCGTTATCAAGCATGTTTCAGTTACTTCTATTATATCTAAAGTCATTATGCTCTGATGTCATCTATTTTATTTCTTATACTTATAACACTACAACAGTTACAATTAAGCCTATTATTATAACTATTCCTATACTTATTTCCCACACTAAACTTTTCTTTGTGCATTTAGTTTTTCATGACCCTCACCACTATCTAGTCCCAGTTTTAAACTTCCCTTACAGCTGTGTTAATAGCCTTACCAAGTAAGCCAGTCTCTTATTTAAATGTAAATCATCCATTCCAAAAAGTTCATTTATTTCACTAAACTAATGCCACAAGTCCAACTAGCTAATTCTTAAATACTAACCTAAGCCTAGCGTTTAACCCTACTTACAAACTTTATCTCCACAATTAATTCTGGGCAGTATTCCTGAGAAAATTATGTCATGGTCTTTTTCTTGAAATGCCTTTCTCAACCTCTTATACTTATTAAATAGCTCCTCCGACTTACCTTTTTTACATAGTTGGCACCTATATGCTGCACAAAAAACTTCATATCCGGTCCCTTTTATAATTTCTCTTGTTCTGTCAGTTATATCCAATTTGATTACTTTCTCCTTGTTTGCCACATAGACTATTCTGTCTACATACCTTGTCAAGTAACCACCTACAACTACAACCACATCCATCTTTGGCCCATTGGTTTTCCTTCCCCTCCATCATCTCCTCGTCTGTAGAAGCCAAGGGCTGAAATTTGTTGCTCAGCAGAATGGGCTCATTATAACCGAGCCCAGTATGTTTAACCCTCATATTACTCTAACTTACTGAAAGTCAGTGTTAACTGATGTATTCCTTAAACGTAAAAGTTAAATCTCCTCTTAAAATCCTGCTACACTGTTTTATCTACTGCCTTTGTTTTAATTATGATAACCTCCAAGTTCTCCTTCAAACTACACATAAAAATTGTACATCTTCCCAAATAACACCCACTCATTGCACCCATTACTTAGTTACACTTAACAAACTGTGAACACTTAAGTCCTACACTAGTCTTAACCAATGTATTTATAAGTTTTATTTATAGCCCGAAATAAATACCCAAAAAACTCAATAACAAATACCAGCAGATTATTATTATCAACACTATTACTGTTAAGTCTATCATTTAAAAAAAAATTATTTTTATCATTGTTTTGTTTTCATACTAAAGTAATTGAGTTTATCTTTAATTACAGAAAACTTAGAAATATAACTTGATAACAAGTCCTTCGTGTATACGTCATGTTAATAATAAAATATATTTATTAATAATTTAACGTGATTTGCATGTTATACCAATAAACTTTCAAAGATATCACGATATTAATTTGAATTAATGGAATTAGAGTTCAAATGAAGAAGTTAACAGAGAAAACGACAGAACACAATAAACTAGTGTTTAGATTATATTTATTTAATAAAATGACGTATTTATTCTGTTTTTTGACTTACCACCGTGTTGAAATAAAGCTAAGCCTAACGTTCCGCTACACGTATTAAACCTATTTTATATTCTCCACTTTGAAGCTATAATATGAAAAGATATTCAACAGCATTATTAAAAATAATAATAATAAAGTATCAACCCACTACACCTCGAAAATAAGTTAATTTTATTTAGAATAAAATAAAATTTAATTTCATATATTTCAGAGATACGCAATAACCTTGGTGATACCACTTCCTTGAAGACATTAATTTCTACGAAAAAATAATTTCTTTCAAACGTTAAATACTATACAAAATAAACATAGGCCTAAGTTTGCTAAAAACTTTAAAGTATTTATATTGCTCTGTATTCTATATCAATAGCCTCCCAGTGGTATGTTTGCGGACTTACACACAGTAGTAAAAACCGGGTTTCGATACCCGTGGTGGGCAGAGCGCAGATAGCCCATGGTGTAACTTTGTGCTTAATTCAAAACAAACTATACCTATAATGATAGCTAGCAAACGGGGTGAAAATTATACTGTTCAACTGATGTAACCATAACAATTAGGTCAATGACAAACGAACATATCTATAAACAGTAAAAAGAAGACACTTGTAAAATATCATATTACCAGAAAACCTGACAACAAAAACTAATGTTATGCCGAACATCGTCTGATGTTCCGATTTTTTTTCTAATTTGATTTTATTGGTACTGAATGGAACAGGTTTTCATTTGATTTATTTCTATTCCCTAATAATCGATTTCTCATTTTAATTTTTAGTGCTGTATCAGATGTTTCAGATTCCATCTTTAATTTATAACAAAAAATTGAAGAAAATCACGTACTTTAGAGAAAACAAAAATTCCGACAAGCAGTCGGCTTTGCAAGTGAAGGTTATGTGTATCTCTCACTGAATTTATAGGCTTAGTAAGTGAAGGTGATGTGTCTCTTTCACTGAATTGCAAATAAACCCAACGTTTACGAACAGACGACCGTAACTGTAGAATACTATAAAAATCAATCAACTGTTATTAAGTGTAGATTCTACAAATACTGAAGGAAGCATAGAGTCATTGAGATAGCCGATCTAAGAATGTGGCATAAGAACGTCACTGTCATACTGAGAATAATCTACAGAAATACGATACAGAAGAAAAAAATTAATGAAGATTAAAAGAACAAATCCATATGTAATCAGACTAATGTTCTCAAGGCTATTTAATGTATAAACATGTCATTTTATGTGACACTGACTTAAAAAGTGATATTAGATTTCGATTTCAATCAAGTGAAAGTATTTATACTTCCATTTCACAAAATACGAAAGAGCAGACCACAATGAGAGAAATTTCATTTTAAGATTTCATATATATCGAAGTAAGATCCATACAAACCGATGGGGATGCATCGTCTCCCAAATTTGACCTCAATTCTCTTGTTACACACATAAAACACATGATTCGGAACCCGAAAAGATTTACATCCGTGTTGCCTTTTATTGTCTTCGTCATGATGTTGGAATATTTTTTTATCAAGAAAAGAAGAAAAACAGATGATAAATGAGAAAAACAAAAATTAAATAGGTTATGACAAATCACTATGGATGATATCTTAAACTTATGCCCTGAAGTAAGTATTTCAGTTCTCCAGGTGGTCAGAAGGGGGAGTCACAGTATTACATATAATCGGTCCATTGTAATAAAATGCTAGTTTATTCCCCTCCACTACCCCATCCCGTGGTTCAACAAAAATCTAAAGGCTTATAATGCTAAAAACCAAGTTTCGATACCCGTAAGGGGTATAGCACAGAAAACCAATTGTGTATCTCTGCATTTAACAACAAATAAAGAAAGAAGTTCGTTCTATTTCTGATTTACCCTCTTCCACCTTTTTGTCTAAGCAGATATTTCCCCACAACTTGATGCAAACAGTGGGATGTATGTGAAATGTTTTGCACTCTGATCAGTTATACCTGTTTTCTTTTGTGTATAACAATTTAATATTTTACAATTATCTATTACATATATGTAAATACAAATGAAAATAATCAACTTTTATGTCTGCATCAATTATATATGGGAGAAGTATTAGCACTTTATAACAATAACGAACGAATACAAAAAAACCCAAACGGTGGGTGGTCGTGATATTTGGGAGGTACCCAAACAGTGCGGGTGGTATTCGGATGCACCCAAACAGTATTTGGTTCTTGATCATTGCATTCATACTCTGCCTCCATTTTTTTTTTTTTTTTTAGCTGTATGGTTTTTCATCTGCGTTACTTGTTTTGTTTCACAAATAAAATATTTTTAATATTTTTGGGAGTTATTACTTCAGACATTTTCCATTTATTTTGTACCGTTGTGTATCCTTTACAAATTGTTTCAGTTTTTCATTCCTTTATGTCTTTATGTTTCTGTGTTAAACGTCACAGCAATAAATAAATGTATTTAGGGTTAGTGAACTAACCTTATAGATGTTTCTTTAACCTTCGTGTAAAACCTATGTAACTGAAAAATATGTTTGATCTTAAAATATATTTTATTAACACTGATTTCTATGCTAGAAACTGTATTTATCCCTAATAATTTTCTATAAACGCGCACTTCCATCTTGAAAATACACATAAGTTTGTTACAATTCTACTTGGCTCTGATTCGCCAATCTTACTATGACGTAATCGTGATGGCTTCAACTCATAAAGACTTCCTAAACTAAATAACAAGTCCAATTTAACATTCAATTTACCAGTTGTGAACGAATTACAACCAAAAATACCGCACCTGTTATATACATGTTCGCTACATGAAGCTGGCTTTGTTATGCTTTTCACTTGCCATTGTCCTGATGAGGGGTGGAATTCTCGCTTTTAGAAAATGCAGCATATAGTGAATTGTAGGACAGTTTGGATGTGTACTTATCTTTAGCATCTTAAATATTTTGACTTCTGAATAAATCACAGGAATAAATTTGTAGCGTAAATTCTGCACATTCTTTAAATGTTACGTAAATATCGGTCCAAAGCGGTGAATAAAATGGTATCTAGCAACACCATACATATTGTTTTAATTTATCTTAAAAGGAAAACTCGTGCTTTACGAGTTAAACTTTTCTTTTGGTTGTTGTATTTGATAACACGTATAGACAGTGTTATGTATTAAATGTAACTAAAACAATTCAGTGACCTTCTTCCATAGATTGTTCATGTGAGAGGTTACGTACATAGACTTCTGAACGAATCTGATGTGGGCATTTTTATTATCGAGAGGTTAAGCCTATTCCAGGTGGGAGCGTTATAATATGACGGCCAATCCCAGTATTTGTTCGTAAAAGAGTAGCCCAAGAGTTCGCAATGAGTGGTTATGAGAGGCTGCCTTCTCTCTAGTCTTACACTGCTAAATTAGGAACGGCTAGCGCAGATAGCCCTAGTGTAACTTTGCGCGAAATTCTAAACAAACCAAACCAAGCCTATTACACAACACGAGATACTTTCCAGTCACCTCTACTACAAAACACACCTCGAGCTGATTGGTGGAATAAAAATGACAAACCGATCGACTTATCTATTGAGAGATACTAATATAATGACGCTTTCCAAACCTGAATATCGGTAGCAGGAATTAAAGCCAAACTCAACACGGTGACAGTACCGGTGTTCTAAGTGTCGAAACACAAATTAAGAAATTCGTACACATTTTTCTATAAGTTTACAAAGAATGTTTATTTTAATATATATTTTCAAGTTTATATATACGGAATGTATACATGTATATAATTTGAATAATTTTATAAAATAATGTATAAAACTTATAAAAATAACATATGATGTTTGAACCAGTTCAAACCAAGTCACTATATATACTTCTGGATATAGATACATATGAAAAACTTTAAAGTGAGAGAACGTCTAATACACCATGTTAATTATTCCCGTCCTTCAGTTTATAACTATATATAGAAAAGCATTATTATAATGAATTTTTCATTGATTTAAAAATCAGTTAATAATCTCAAGTCAGAGATCTTTCCACAACTGTGGAATATCAGTTCCTTCTGTTTTCTGCATCATGTGTTTCTTTAGTCTACGATACTGCTCGTCTGAAAAATTCTCTTTCCACTCTCCAACTTGTCCTTTACGAAAAAATTCAACTTTCTGGTCACTATCACCATCGTGACCAATATTGTATTATGTAGTTTTTCCTTCATGGTGTTGAAACCGGTGTTTTCTAATATCTTATTTAATATATCTTTATCATCTCTGAGTTTCTCCCAGTAATTGTTTCCCAAGAATTTGGCTACATTCATCACGCTGTTCTCTGGATTCAACTTCATTTCTTCGTAAGTAGTGAAAAAGACATTAGGGTCCTGACGATGTGGCCACCAGGAAAGAAGATGATCAAAAAAGTCTCCATAATGAACCTCCCTCGAATGAAGCATTCGAAAAAGTCATCGAAAGTTCCATCTTCGAAATGATAGTGGTTCTTTATCTTCTTGGTGTGATGGTAAAAGACACACAACAATCGAAGGGATTACGAGCCACCAAAATATACTTAGCATCGGGATGATGCGGTATGAGATGGTAAGGAAGATGAACTTTCAAAAGTCTTGGTGGTTTCATGGTTTCTGCCACTTCTCCTCCTGTGAGTTCCAAGAAAGGAGTGTATTTCATATTCATGTCATCAAAAGAAGGCAGTGGAGCCCCTTCATTGATTATTTCCCATACAATGTACTGCATCCAGGTGGTTCCACATTTGGGATAAGTAACAATAAAATGTCTTCTGGTCTAGCTTTATAGGAGATTGCTGATCGTAAGTTTTCAGGAGTAAAAATGATACTGGAAAAGGTAAACCCTCAACTGTATGTAAAGGGATCTTTTTGTACGTGTTTCTTGAATCGTCTTCGATCTTGAACGTTTTGATGTTTTTGCTATTCATTTTTGTCTTTTGTGTACCAAATCTGAAAATGAAATTAAATGTATTAAAATTAAATATGTGAGATATATAACTGATTTTAAAAGTTATCAATTAATATTTTTATCATATTACGTTTTTGTTTTAAAATACAAAAATTTCATATCAAGAATATCAGTAACATAATAATCGTAATAAGGCTGTCAAATCAAACACCTTTATATTCATAACAACAATTATCTAATAATTGTAATGAAGCGAAATAATTAAAGTTCTATATTTGTTCTAATAATTTTAATTAGACTAACAAACTAAACTCTTGTATATTTGTTACAAAAACGATCTAACTACTGTAATCAGACTATCAAATGAAGCTCTTCTATATTAGTTACAAGAATGATCTGAGAACTGTAATTAGCCTAACAAATTAAACATTTGTATATTCATTACAATAATAACCTAAACCTAATTAATGGTCACACAGTCGGAAAATTTGAAAATTGTTATAAAATAACATTAAAACAAAGGACAATTAAATACCGATGGCTATAGTTCGAAACGTACATCACAATCTCAAACATACACATAATTTTCACGTTACTACATACAAAATTAGAGACGGCATGATTAACATTTATTTAACAAGCAGAGATATTAAATTGTGTGTTAATAATGACAATCAAGATACTAAATTTGGAAATATAACATCATGTACAACTTTAAAACCAGAATCAGCTATGGTAAAACCAGAAGTGTAACTAAGGGGCTGGGAACAGCTGTGTTTTGTGATGAGTCTTTTGTTTTCAATTTCAAATGGGTTATCTTTGCTCTGACCATCACGGGTATCAAAACCCAGTTTCTGGCGTTGTAATTATGGAAACATGCCGCTATCCCTCTGAGGATAGATAGTGTACAGAAGGCACCGTGATAAGAAACTCTTAGGTGCACTAATAAGAGTCATGAAAATATATTGGTAGGTTTACATACAGCAGCAGATATTGAAAACATTAAGATTATTGTTCCACAGCTGTGATGGATCAAGTTCAGTACTGGACTGTTAATTTGATATTTTGTACAACTTCTAACTGTATCAAACAAAAATAGAGAGAGAACAAAATTCATTAGCTGGAATTCGTTAAACAATGTTTATATCTAAGAACCGAAACAACAAATATGGTTAAACTTAATCCGAGAATTGGGATACTCACAAAATATTTTAAAAATTTTCCATCATATATATCTACCAGGTGCCACTTATTCACGCATGCTCAGTCGCACCTAAGGCTAAAATGGCTGTCAGTGCAGTTTTATACATGAGTGGAAATGTCTGTTAATTAAACGTGTACCGTATACAGTACACGTGAAGAAGGGAATATGACAACTAAATCTTTGAAACGTAAATCTACAGATTCCCCCTAAATACTATTGGTTAACCACTTAGTGACGCACGCAGATAATTCATATTCAATGTTGAAGGACAACACGCTCGTATGTAGACCATTGTCCGATATCGTGAAAAGGAAAACTTTATTCGCAGATCAACCTTTCTCAAACGGCCTCTTACATCATATGAACTGTAATACACTCCGGCTTGCCCTACTTCTGAGCCAGTGTTTGGAAACCACAAGTTCGTCACCGCCATATTGCCAGTCTTTGGTGTGGAAAGGGTTGGCAAGTGACGCTGTCCTAAGCAGTGCGTTATAACATTATGGTAGGCCTAACTGGATGACGCAGGATTTCTTAAAATCTGCACGTTTTCTTAATATGTTAGGTACATCATATTATAAGTTTGTGAAAAATTTAGAAGTAGGCCCTCTTTCATTATGATTTATCTTATTATAAACATCATAATGGATTAGACTTAGAGTAAACTTATATCAACCTAATTAGACGTAACTTACATTTCCCCGTCGTTTTCTGCCTGTTTGTGTACGTATTAAGTTAATATACACGCGATTATCTATGTTAAATGAAGGTCATATAAATATACTAGTGGTAGGCAAACAGGTATAGTTCTTTACGCAACTATAAACTTTTGTTTAATGTAGATTTTTAAATACTTCAATTTTTATAATTATTAAATTTCATATAGACAACAGAGATTCTGTTAACTTTCTGTAATGGAAAATTTTCAGTAATAATGCACAAGACATGTATTTAAGTCAAACTTCAGAACCATTGCATAATACCAACTGAAGTCTTTCTGTAAGTCAATTAATGAGGCCCATTATTTCAATCATTGTATTAACAGAAAGTTTATATAAATATATATAACAATCCAGGCCTTTTGACGTCATCAAAGTTAAGACAACAACCGTATTGCACACATTTCTCATAAAGCATTTAATGTTTAATAAATATAGAAAATATACTTCATAATATCATACAGAATATAAAGCTGATATTATGACAAATTAATGAGTTTGAGTAATTTAATATTCCGTCATAATATACTTTTGTAACATAAACTAATATCCTGTAGAATATTGTACCAGTTTTTGTCATTTGGCTTTTTATTATTGAGTTAATAATAAAACATTTCACAGTCTACTTAATGGAGGCCCTGCATGGCCAGGTGGTTAAAGCCCTCGACTCGTAATTAGAAGGTCACGGGTTCGAATCCGTGTCACACTAATAATGTTTGCCCTTTCAGCTGTGAGGGCGTTATACGTGACGGTCAATCCCACTATTTGCTGGTAAAAGAGTAGCCCAAGAGTTGGCTGTGGGTGTTGATGACTAGCTGCCTCTAATCTTACATTGCAAAATTAGGAATGGCTAGCGCAGATAGCTCTCATGGAGCTTTGTGCGAAATTCAAACCAAGTTTAATGGAAGGTAAAGCATTTTATTTCTTGAACTGAAAGTTTTACAGATTACACTATTTAGTAATTAATTAGTAATAGATAAGGTTTGGTTGTTTGAGAGAAAAGCCACATTGGACTAAATACTGTGTCAATACGGGGAATCGAACATCAGATTTTAGCATTGTAAGCCTTCAAAATTACCAAGGAACCGATAACTGAGTGATAATCATAACTTACAAATACAACTGAACAGTCACTTATTTGATAAATTTTCTCCTATCAACAAAGCAAATTCTAAGCTAATGCATTGTCTAACTACATGAATCATTAACTGAATAACTATGGTGTTTTTATTCATTATTTATTTCCCTATTTCTCTAGAAAATTCGAGATATATACTTACGTTCCACTTGTTCTATGGTATGAAACAAACAGTTAAACAGAGAAGACTCAAGACAATCGATGCAAAACCTGCTAGGTGCATCATATACACACCTGTACTAAACTAATTGCCCGATTTCGCAACCTAACATTACTCACACATACCTGTACGGTATAAACAAATCAGGAATAAAAACTCCAACTTGTGGAGCAATATTGAAACATGTTACTGTTAGGCATGAGAAATTACTATGAAATTAAAACTTGAAATATGACAATCAATACAACACGTATAATTAATAATTACACTTTTAACGTGTTGTCAAGAGCACTGTATGTACGTGAAGCATGTTGATTATATCCTGAAAGCGCAGTAATAAAGTATGCAAGTCTTAAAATTTGTTGGTGACACAAAGAACGACTCTGTAACCCGCATATACAACATGTGAGCCATCAATGTCTGTCGTCGGTAGTTATTGATATCTGGGATAACTATCGGAAACTAACAACTTCTTTCTCTTCATGTTGACATCTCTATCTTCACGAGCTCTCGAGAACAAACTGAAACCTGTACTGCTATCCAACTAGTGTTATTATAAAGTCCACTTTACTTAAAATGAATTAGCCCACTTTAGTAAAAACTCAACTTCACGTGCAGGTCTGAGATTCATGCTAATAATTCTGAGTTGCACCCCAGTTGAGAAATGTTTCCTTTTAAAACTAAACAGCTGGCACGAATAAAATAAAAACGTTAGTGGTCTACGTTATCTGTGACGGACCTGATGACATGTCTACTGCTGTGACAATAAACTGGCTATATCAACAACATAGCAATCATACAAATGTTACGGAGACAAAATTTCGGTATTTGTTTTTAAATCAGAAACTGTCAAACAGAATGATAATGTTTACCGCTCGTGTACGTACTGACTACCTATCCACTGTATAGGTCAACTGACAATGAAAATCAAAGACAACTTCATGTGTAACCTTCGCTGATTTCTTGAAATGGGAATAAGTGAAACACCTGTCACGTATTAATAATAACATATCCAGAACTCTTGAGACATGTGGAGACTATATAAACTAAGATAGTTATTGAGTGATTTTGAAGGTACGCAGGTACAGTACCACAACTTGTTTCACGTTTTAAAACTGTTAGCATTACTTGTGACATACCGTGACAACGTCTTTTCCCTTTGTACGATAGTGCAGATTTAATATCATGTTAACAAAGGAGTTTCAATACACTTGTTGGTTTGCAGTGAAGGAGAAACTTTACAAAATGCGATATCTGTGATCTGCCCATCACGGGTATCGAAACCCGGTTTCTAGCGGTATGAATTCGCAGCACAGCTTTGAGGCTTCTGGATGCGTCTGGAGAATGCTTGCAGCTTCCTGATGCCATCTCTGATAAAATCAGATAGGTCTATGTGTTCACTCAGACAGCTAGAACTAAACTGAAGTGGTGAGTCCCTGTATATATTACTATGGAAAGTTCTAGAACATTCTAGAAAGTTCTTGAAAATTCTTGTAAGTGCAGGAATATTCTCTATCAGCTTCTCAGCACTTGAATCTACCTCGAATGTTTTGGAAAATGGGTAAATTTGAAAATTTCATTACCCAGGTAAGAAAAGCAAAGTTTGAAGAAACAATAGGTCTTTTCCATTTACTTTAGACATAATCAATTGGGAAATAACACTTTCTGTCCAGGAACAAGAAAAAGTAAAAATTTTGTTACAAAGTGTTATTTGACCCCAAACAGAAGCTTACGGACAAATGTAACCGGGGATAGTCAGAAATTTCTTTCTCTTTGCTTCACTCATGATTTAATAAAACCAGGGAGACTAAAATATAATAAGAGAACTTGATAAAAGGGGAAGAGCAATGAGGATTTATTGAAGTTCAAGAGAAATGAGGATTTATTGAAGTTCAAGAGAAATGAGGATTTATTGAAGTTCAAGAGCAATGAGGATTTATTGAAGTTCAGGAGCAATGAGGATTTATTGAAGTTCAAGAGCAATGAGGATTTATTGAAGTTCATGAGTAATGAGGATTTATTGAAGTTCAAGAGCAATGAGGATTTATTGAAGTTCAACAGCAATGAGGATTTATTGAAGTTCAAGCGAGGGCAAAAATCCATAGACGGGTATTACAAAATGAAGAGCGGATATTGGACTTAGGGTTCTTCAGAGCCGCGGGGGAATGTGTTTTACAGTCATTTATTACTTTCTCAGGACGCATACACTAAACTGTGGGAAGGAATTATGGCGTACTGCCCTCCTCTTAGGACATGGAACTAACTTCGACGGGCCAGGAACGTATATCGTTTTTTTCAAAGTATCTATTTACGACTCACTATTGTATGTACTAACAACAACGTCACTCGACTCTTCCAACGCTTACTGTTGTATGTACTAACTACAACGCCACTCGATTCTTCCAACGCTTACTGTTGTATGTAGAAACAACGTCACTCGACTTTTCAACGCTTATTGTTGTATATACTAACAACAACGTCACTCGACTCTTCCAACGCTTACTGTTGTATATACTAACAACATTACTTGTAACACTTAACAACAACGTCATTCGACCCTTCCAACGCTTACTGTTGTATATACTAACAACATCAACCCTTTCAACACTTACTGTTGTATATACTAACAACAACATCACTCGACTCTTCCAACGCTTACTGTTGTATAACAACAACGTCACTTCTTCCAACTGTTTTATGTACGAACAACAACGCACTCGACTCTTCCAACGCTTACTGTTGTATGTACTGACTACAACGCCACTCGACTCTTCCAACGCTTACTGTTGTATGTACGAACAACAACGTCACTCGACTCTTCCAACGCTTACTGTTGTATATACTAACAACAACGTCACTTAACCCTTCCAACGCTTACTGTTGTATATACTCACAACAACGTCACTTGATCCTTCCAACGCTTACTGTTGTATGTACTAACAACAACGCCACTCGACTCTTCCAACGCTTACTGTTGTATATTCTAACAACAACATCACTTGGCCACACTTACTATTTTATCTATATTCATGTAATACGTTGTAGTTGCTTTTAGCTACATTTATTAGAATTCTGTATTATTAACAAACACTTAGTAGATATTTTCAAACTAGTGGTAAATACATAAAACCTGAACTCATTTCATGGTGGTTTATTCGAATTTTCAAAAGAATCTTCAAATTACAGTCGAATATTGGTCTCTGATAATGATAGAAGTTCCATGTTTTAGATACCTATTGGTTCATAATGTATTTACTTGTGTTTTTATGTGTGACTCAATCACAAATTATGTTTTATTTTTATAATACACTTATGTTTCCCCACAGTGACATCTGTAGACAAAAAAATGTTTCTTAACATTTTTGAAGTGATTACCATAGTTCAGGAGCAAACCTTCCTTCAGTTAGTGCTAAACTGTTTGTTAGGCCTTAATATTAATAATATGGTAGTACTTATAGACAGAGCATTCTACAAGTTAAACAGCATCAAAACTTGTTTCTAACTAATAATAAAGCCAGAGTTAAGAACAGTAGATTATAAGCTACGTAAGTACAACTTTTTAAGTGTAGTTCAATATTTGTAACAAGATCAGCTTATGAAATTTAGAAATATCAAAGATAGAAACTTGAAAGAACCAAAATCCAAATAACTTTATAAGCACAATGGGCTAATTTAGCCCTTCACACTCAAAGAAACTAATCAATGTTTCGAATTTGAATAAACAATCCTTTTCCCATATTCATATTTGTTGGAAGTAACATAATTTTATAACCTGAAGTTCAAATAATTATTTTCATTTGTATATTAACAACAATGTTATTGTAAATGTTATAGAATACTGTGAATTAAAATCATGCCATTTTACTTTGTTTAAATGAATGTTTTAGAATCCTAAGACCTTATTGAAAACTGAATCATAAAAGTAGTGCCTTTATTTACAACTTGTCATTTATATTTTGTGTTATATGTCAAAACTAATCTTCAAATAATGTGAACCTACTAAAGTAGTTGTGTCCATCATTGTCACTCTCTAAAATATCAACCATTATCTTCTCTCCATAAGAAACTGAACCAGATTTATACTATTTGTATTAGAAACTGTTTAAGTTACTCGTTATACCTCCATCAAGCATCTTTTTTATTCTGAAAATATATATACATAAAGCACTTGAGAGATTCAACCTCTCCTCATATGACAACCGCTACATTCCTGGTACAATTCTAGTAACTCTTTCCAACAATTCAATGTTTGTCCTGAGGTAAGGAGTCAAAGACTAAACACAATATTTAAAATGTGATGTAACCAGTAACCTACAAAGTGAAATTATAATCTCTTTAGATTTGTATTCAATATTTCTGTACATACAACCTAAAATCCTATTTGCTCTATCACAAACAACAGCACACTGATTGGATGGCTTAAGAGACCGGTCAACCATTACAAGAAGATTCCTTTCTTTCATAACACTGTTTATGTTATTCTAATGCAATATATATTTATAATTCAAATTATGATAGTTCACATGCAGTATCTTATGTGCCCGGCATGTCCAAGTGCGTTAAGGCATTTGACTCGTAATCTGAGGGTCGCAGGTTCGAATCCTGGTTGCACCAAACATGCTCACCCTTTAAGCTATCGGGGTGTTATAATGTGATGGTCAATACCACTATTTGTTGGTAAAAGAGTAGCCCAAGAGTTGGCGGTGGGTGATGATGACTAGCTGCCTTCCCTCTAGTCTTACACTGCTAAATTAGTGACGGCTAGTGCAGATAGCCCTCGAGTAGCTTTGCGCGAAATTCAAAACAAACAAACGAGCATTATCTTACATTTATTATAATTAAAACCCACCTACCATTTATTTACCCAACTCAGTAAATGATCTAAATCCTTTTGTAAAATAACAGTATCCTCTTTACAGGCAGCAACACCAAATACCTCAACATGATCAGTACATTTAAGAGCTTTATTAATCATTCTTTCATCAATGTGATTGATGTAAATCAAAAAGAGTAAAGGTCCTTAGACCAAGCCCTGGGCTCATCGTTATCAAGCATGTTTCAGTTACTTCTATTATATCTAAAGTCATTATGCTCTGATGTCATCTATTTTATTTCTTATACTTATAACACTACAACAGTTACAATTAAGCCTATTATTATAACTATTCCTATACTTATTTCCCACACTAAACTTTTCTTTGTGCATTTGGTTTTCATTACCCTCACCACTATCTAGTCCCAGTTTTAAACTTCCCTTACAGCTGTGTTAATAGCCTTACCAAGTAAGCCAGTCTCTTATTTAAATGTAAATCATCCATTCCAAAAAGTTCATTTATTTCACTAAACTAATGCCACAAGTCCAACTGGCTAATTCTTAAATACTAACCTAAGCCTAGCGTTTAACCCTACTTACAAACTTTATCTCCACAATTAATTCTGGGCAGTATTCCTGAGAAAATTATGTTATGGTCTTTTCTTGAAATGCCTTTCTCAACCTCTTATACTTATTAAATAGCTCCTCCGACTTACCTTTTTTACATAGTTGGCACCTATATGCTGCACAAAAAACTTCACATCTGGTCCCTTTTATAATTTCTCTTGTTCTGGCAGTTATATCCAATTTGATTACTTTCTCCTTGTTTACCACATAGACTATTCTGTCTACATACCTTGTCAAGTAATCACCTACAACTACAACCACATCCATCTTTGGCCCATTGGTTTTCCTTCCCTCCATCAGCTCCTCGTCTGTAGAAGCCAAGGGCTGAAATTTGTTGCTCAGCAGAATGGGCTCATTATAACCGAGCCCAGTATGTTTAACCCTCATATTACTCTAATATACTGAAAGTCAGTGTTAACTGATGTATTCCTTAAACGTAAAAGTTAAATCTCCTCTTAAAATCCTGCTACACTGTTTTATCTACTGCCATTGTTTTAATTATGATAACCTCCAAGTTCTCCTTCAAACTACACATAAAAATTGTAGATCTTCCCAAATATCACCCACTCATTGCACCCATTACTTAGTTACACCTAACATACTGTGAACACTTAAGTCCTACACTAGTCTTAACCAATGTATTTATAAGTTTTATTTATAGCCCGAAATAAATACCCAAAAAACTCAATAACAAATACCAGCAGATTATTATTATCAACACTATTACTGTTAAGTCTATCATTTAAAAAAAAATTATTTTTATCATTGTTTTGTTTTCATACTAAAGTAATTGAGTTTATCTTTAATTACAGAAAACTTAGAAATATAACTTGATAACAAGTCCTTCGTGTATACGTCATGTTAATAATAAAATATATTTATTAATAATTTAACGTGATTTGCATGTTATACCAATAAACTTTCAAAGATATCACGATATTAATTTGAATTAATGGAATTAGAGTTCAAATGAAGAAGTTAACAGAGAAAACGACAGAACACAATAAACTAGTGTTTAGATTATATTTATTTAATAAAATGACGTATTTATTCTGTTTTTGGACTTACCACCGTGTTGAAATAAAGCTAAGCCTAACGTTCCGCTACACGTATTAAACCTATTTTATATTCGCCACTTTGAAGCTATAATATGAAAAGATATTCAACAGCATTATTAAAAATAATAATAATAAAGTATCAACCCACTACACCTCGAAAAATAAGTTAATTTTATTTAGAATAAAATAAAATTTAATTTCATATATTTCAGAGATACGCAATATCCTTGGTGATACCACTTCCTTGAAGACATTAATTTCTACGAAAAATAATTTCTTTCAAACGTTAAATACTATACAAAATAAACATAGGCCTAAGTTTGCTAAAAACTTTAAAGTATTTATATTGCTCTGTATTCTATATCAATAGCCTCCCAGTGGTATTGCGGACTTACACACAGTAAAAACCGGGTTTCGATACCCGTGGTGGGCACAGCACAAGTAGCCCATGGTGTAACTTTGTGTTTAATTCAAAACAAACTTTATACCTATAATGTATAGCGAGCAAACGGGGTGAAAATTATACTGTTCAACTGATGTAACCATAACAATTAGGTCAATGACAAACGAACATATCTAGAAACAGTAAAAAGAAGACACTTGTAAAATATCATATTACTAGAAAACCTGACAACAAAAACTAATGTTATGCCGAACATCGTCTGCTGTTCCGATTTTTTTTCAATTTGATTTTATTGGTACTGAATGGAACAGGTTTTCATTTGATTTATTTCTATTCCCTAATAATCGATTTCTCATTTTAATTTTTAGTGCTGTATCAGATGTTTCAGATTCCATCTTTAATTTATAACAAAAATTTGAAGAAAATCACGTCCTTCAGAGAAAACAAAAATTCCGACAAGCAGTAGGCTTAGTAAGTGAAGGTTATGTGTCTCTCTCACTGAATTTATAGGCTTAGTAAGTGAAGGTGATGTGTCTCTTTCACTGAATTGCAAATAAACCCAACGTTTACGAACAGACGACCGTAACTGTAGAATACTATAAAAAATCAATCAACTGTTATTAAGTGTGGATTCTACAAATACTGAAGGAAGCATAGAGTCATTGAGATAACCGATCTAAGAATGTGGCATAAGAACGTCACTGCCATACTAAGAATAATCTACAGAAATAAGATACAGAAGAAAAAATTAATGAAGATTAAAAGAACAAATCCATATGTAATCAGACTAATGTTCTCAAGGCTATTTAATGTATAAACATGTCATTTTATGTGACACTGACTTAAAAAGTGATATTAGATTTCGATTTCAATCAAGTGAAAGTATTTATACTTCCATTTCTTTTCACAAAATACGAAAGAGCAGACCACAATGAGAGAAATTTCATTTTAAGATTTCATATATATCGAAGTAAGATCCATACAAACCGATGGGGATGCATCGTCTCCCAAATTTGACCTCAATTCTCTTGTTACACACATAAAACACATGATTCGGAACCCGAAAAGATTTACATCCGTGTTGCCTTTTATTGTCTTCGTCATGATGTTGGAATATTTTTTTATCAAGAAAAGAAGAAAAACAGATGATAAATGAGAAAAACAAAAATTAAATAGGTTATGACAAATCACTATGGATGATATCTTAAACTTATGCCCTGAAGTAAGCATTTCAGTTCTCCAGGTGGTCAGAAGGGGGAGTCACAGTATTACATATAATCGGTCCATTGTAATAAAATGCTAGTTTATTCCCCTCCACTACCCCATCCCGTGGTTCAACAAAAATCTAAAGGCTTATAATGCTAAAAACCAAGTTTCGATACCCGTAAGGGGTATAGCACAGAAAACCAATTGTGTATCTCTGCATTTAACAACAAACAAAGAAAGAAGTTCGTTCTATTTCTGATTTACCCTCTTCCACCTTTTTGTCTAAGCAGATATTTCCCCACAACTTGATGCAAACAGTGGGATGTATGTGAAATGTTTTGCACTCTGATCAGTTATACCTGTTTTCTTTTGTGTATAACAATTTAATATTTTACAATTATCTATTACATATATGTAAATACAAATGAAAATAATCAACTTTTATGTCTGCATCAATTATATATGGGAGAAGTATTAGCACTTTATAACAATAACGAACGAATACAAAAAACCCAAACGGTGGGTGGTCGTGATATTCGGGAGGTACCCAAACGGTGGGTGGTCGTGATATTTGGTTCTTGGTCATTGCATTCATACTCTGCCTCCATTTTTATTTTTTTTAGCTGTATGGTTTTTCATCTGCGTTACTTGTTTTGTTTCACAAATAAAATATTTTTAATATTTTTGGGAGTTATTACTTCAGACATTTTCCATTTATTTTGTACCGTTGTGTATCCTTTACAAATTGTTTCAGTTTTTCATTCCTTTATGTCTTTATGTTTCTGTGTTAAACGTCACAGCAATAAATAAATGTATTTAGGGTTAGTGAACTAACCTTATAGATGTTTCTTTAACCTTCGTGTAAAAATATATGTAACTGAAAAATATGTTTGATCTTAAAATATATTTTATTAACACTGATTTCTATGCTAGAAACTGTATTTATCCCTAATAATTTTCTATAAACGCGCACTTCCATCTTGAAAATACACATAAGTTTGTTACAATTCTACTTGGCTCTGATTCGCCAATCTTACTATGACGTAATCGTGATGGCTTCAACTCATAAAGACTTCCTAAACTAAATAACAAGTCCAATTTAACATTCAATTTACCAGTTGTGAACGAATTACAACCAAAAATACCGCACCTGTTATATACATGTTCGCTACATGAAGCTGGCTTTGTTATGCTTTTCACTTGCCATTGTCCTGATGAGGGGTGGAATTCTCGCTTTTAGAAAATGCAGCATATAGTGAATTGTAGGACAGTTTGGATGTGTACTTATCTTTAGTATCTTAAATATTTTAACTTCTGAATAAATCACAGGAATAAATTTGTAGCGTAAATTCTGCACATTCTTTAAATGTTACGTAAATATCGGTCCAAAGCGGTGAATAAAATGGTATCTAGCAACACCATACATATTGTTTTAATTTATCTTAAAAGGAAAACTCGTGCTTTACGAGTTAAACTTTTCTTTTGGTTGTTGTATTTGATAACACGTATAGACAGTGTTATGTATTAAATGTAACTGAAACAATTCAGCGACCTTCTTCCATAGATTGTTCATGTGAGAGGTTACGTACATAGACTTCTGAACGAATCTGATGTGGGCATTTTTATTATCGAGAGGTTAAGCCTATTCCACGTGGGAGCGTTATAATGTGACGGCCAATCCCAGTATTTGTTCGTAAAAGAGTAGCCCAAGAGTTCGCAATGAGTGGTTATGAGAGGCTGCCTTCTCTCTAGTCTTACACTGCTAAATTAGGAACGGCTAGCGCAGATAGCCCTAGTGTAACTTTGCGCGAAATTCAAAACAAACCAAACCAAGCCTATTACACAACACGAGATACTTTCCAGTCACCTCTACTACAAAACACACCTCGAGCTGATTGGTGGAATAAAAATGACAAACCGATCGACTTATCTATTGAGAGATACTAATATAATGACGCTTTCCAAACCTGAATATCGGTAGCAGGAATTAAAGCCAAACTCAACACGGTGACAGTACCGGTGTTCTAAGTGTCGAAACACAAATTAAGAAATTCGTACACATTGTTCTATAAGTTTACAAAGAATGTTTATTTTAATATATATTTTCAAGTTTATATATACGGAATGTATACATGTATATAATTTGAATAATTTTATAAAATAATGTATAAAACTTATAAAAATGACATATGATGTTTGAACCAGTTCAAACCAAGTCACAATATATACTTCTGGATATAGATACATATGAAAAACTTTAAAGTGAGAGAACGTCTAATACACCATGTTAATTATTCCCGTCCTTCAGTTTATAACTATATATAGAAAAGCATTATTATAATGAATTTTTCATTGATTTAAAAATCAGTTAATAATCTCAAGTCAGAGATCTTTCCACAACTGTGGAATATCAGTTCCTTCTGTTTTCTGCATCATGTGTTTCTTTAGTCTACGATACTGCTCGTCTGAAAAATTCTCTTTCCACTCTCCAACTTGTCCTTTACGAAAAAATTCAACTTTCTGGTCACTATCACCATCGTGACCAATATTGTATTGTAGTTTTTCCTTCATGGTGTTGAAACCGGTGTTTTCTAATATCTTATTTAATATATCTTTATCATCTCTGAGTTTCTCCCAGTAATTGTTTCCCAAGAATTTGGCTACATTCATCACGCTGTTCTCTGGATTCAACTTCATTTCTTCGTAAGTAGTGAAAAGACATTAGGGTCCTGACGATGTGGCCACCAGGAAAGAAGATGATCAAAAGTCTCCATAATGAACTTCCCCTCGAATGAAGCATTCGAAAAAGTCATCGAAAGTTCCATCTTCGAAATGATAACAGTTCTTTATCTTCTTGGTGTGATGGTAAAAAGACACACAGCAATCGAAGGGATTACGAGCCACCAAAATATACTTAGCATCGGGATGATGCGGTGTGAGATGGTAAGGAAGATGAACTTTCAAAAGTCTTGGTGGTTTCATGGTTTCTGCCACTTCTCCTCCTGTGAGTTCCAAGAAAGGAGTGTATTTCATATTCATGTCATCAAAAGAAGGCAGTGGAGCCCCTTCATTGATTATTTCCCATACAATGTACTGCATCCAGGTGGTTCCACATTTGGGATAAGTTACAATAAAAACGTCTTCTGGTCTAGCTTTGTAGGAGATTGCTGATCGTAAGTTTTCAGGAGTAAAGATGATGTTGGAATAGGTAAACCCTCAACTGTATGTAAAGGAATCTTTTGTACGTGTTTTTGAATCGTCTTCGATCTTGAACGTTTTGATGTTTTTTGCTATTCATTTCTGTCTTTGTGTACCAAATCTGAAAATAACATTAAATGTATTAAAATTAAATATGTGAGATATATAACTGATTTTAAAAGTTATCAATTAATATTTTTATCATATTACGTTTTTGTTTTAAAATACAAAAATTTCATATCAAGAATATCAGTAACATAATAATCGTAATAAGGCTGTCAAATCAAACACCTTTATATTCATAACAACAATTATCTAATAATTGTAATGAAGCGAAATAATTAAAGTTCTATATTTGTTCTAATAATTTTAATTAGACTAACAAACTAAACTCTTGTATATTTGTTACAAAACGATCTAACTACTGTAATCAGACTATCAAATGAAGCTCTTCTATATTAGTTACAAGAATGATCTGAGAACTGTAATTAGCCTAACAAATTAAACATTTGTATATTCATTACAATAATAACCTAAACCTAATTAATCGTCACACAGTCGGAAAATTTGAAAATTGTAATGAAAGGACAATTAAATACCGTTATAGTTCGAAACGTACAATCATACAAAATTAGAGACGGCATGATTAACATTTATTTAACAAGCAGAGATATTAAATTGTGTGTTAATAATGACAATCAAGATACTAAATTTGGAAATATAACATCATGTACAACTTTAAAACCAGAATCAGCTATGGTAAAACCAGAAGTGTAACTAAGGGGCTGGGAACAGCTGTGTTTTGTGATGAGTCTTTTGTTTTCAATTTCAAATGGGTTATCTTTGCTCTTACCATCACGGGTATCAAAACCCAGTTTCTGGCGTTGTAATTATGGAAACATACCGCTATCCCACTGAGGATAGATAGTGTACAGAAGGCATCGTGATAAGAAACTCTTAGGTGCACTAATAAGAGTCATGAAAATATATTGGTAGGTTTACATACAGCAGCAGATATTGAATACATTCAGGTTATTGTTCCACAGCTGTGATGGATCAAGTTCAATACGGGACTGTCAATTTGATATTTTGTACAACTTCTAACTGTATCAAACAAAAATAGAGAGAGAACAAAATTCATTAGCTGGAATTCGTTAAACAATGTTTACATCTAAGAACCGAAACAATAAATATGGTTAAACTTAATCCGAGAATTGGGATACTCACAAAATATTTTAAAAATTTTCCATCATATATATCTACCAGGTGCCACTTATTCACGCATGCTCAGTCGCACCTAAGGCTAAAATGGCTGTCAGTGCAGTTTTATACATGAGTAGAAATGTCTGTTAATTAAACGTGTACCGAAAACATTACACGTGAAGAAGGGAATATGACAACTAAATCTTTGAAACGTAAATCTACAGATTCACTAAATACTATTGTTTAACCACTTAGTGACGCACGCAGACAATTCTTATTCAATGTTGAAGGACAACACGCTCGTATGTAGACCATTTGTCTGATATCGTAAAAAGGAAAACTTTATTCGCAGATCAACCTTTCTCAAACGGCCTCTTACATTATGTGAACTGTAATACACTCCGGCTTGCCCTACTTCTGAGCCAGTGTTTGGGAAACCACAAGTTCGTCACCGCCATATTCCCTGTCTTTGGTGTGGAAAGGGTTGGCAAATGACGCTGTCCTAAGCAGTACGTTGTAACATTATGGTAGGCCTAACTGGATGACGCAAGATTCCTTAAAAATCTGCACGTTTTCTTAATATGTTAGGTACATCATATTATAAGTTTGTGAAAAAATTTAGAGAAGTAGGCCCTCTTTCATTATGATTTATCTTATTATAAACATCATAATGGATTAGACTTAGAGTAAACTTATATCAACCTAATTAGACGTAACTTACATTTCCCAGTCGTTTTCTGCCTGTTTGTGTATGTATTAAGTTAATGTACACGCGATTATCTATGTTAAATGAAGGTCATATAAATATACTAGTGGTAGGCAAACAGGTATAGTTCTTTTACGCAACTATAAACTTTTGTTTAATGTAGATTTTTTAAATACTTCAATTTTTTATAATTACTAAATTTCATATACACAACAGAGATTCTGTTAACTTTCTGTAATGGAAAATTTTCAGTAATAATGCACAAGACATGTATTTAAGTCAAACTTCAGAACCATTGCATAATACCAACTGAAGTCTTTCTGTAAGTCAATTAATGAGGCCCATTATTTCAACCATTGTATTAACAGAAAGTTTATATAAATATATATAACAATCCAGGCCTTTTGACGTCATCAAAGTTAAGACAACAACCGTATTGCACACATTTCTCATGAAGCATTTAATGTTTAATAAATATAGAAAATATACTTCATAATATCATACAGAATATAAAGCTGATATTATGACAAATAAATGAGTTTGAGTAATTTAATATTCTTTCATAATATACTTCTGTAACATGAACTAATATCATGTAGAATATTGTACCAGTTTTTGTCATTTGGCTTTTTATTATTGAGTTAATAAAAAAACTTTTCACAGTCCACTTAATGGAGGCCCGGCATGGCCAGGTGGTTAAAGCCCTCGACTCGTAATTAGAAGGTCACGGGTTCGAATCCGTGTCACACTAATAATGTTTGCTCTTTCAGCTGTGGGGGCGTTATACGTGACGGTCAATCCCACTATTTGCTGTACTAACCTAATTGCCCGATTTCAAACCTAACATTACTCACACATATCTGTACGGTATAAACATATCAGGAATAAAAACTCCAACTTGTGGAGCAATATTGAAACATGTTACTGTTAGGCATGAGAAATTACTATGAAATTAAAACTTGAAATATGACAATCAATACAACACGTATAATTAATAATTACACTTTTAACGTGTTGTCAAGAGCACTGTATGTACGTGAAGCATGTTGATTATACCCTGAAAGCGCAGTAATAAAGTATGCAAATCTTAAAATTTGTTGGTGACACAAAGAACGACTCTGTAACCCGTGATATACAACATGTGAGCCATCAATGTCTGTCGTCGGTAGTTATTGATATCTGGGATAACTATCGGAAACTAACAACTTCTTTCTCTTCATGTTGACATCTCTATCTTCACGAGCTCTCGAGAACAAACTGAAACCTGTATTGCTATCCAACTAGTGTTATTATGAAGTCCACTTTACTTAAAATGAATTAGCCCACTTTAATAAAAAACTCAACTTCACGCAGGTCTGAGATTCATGCTAATAATTCTGAGTTGCACCCCAGTTGAGAAATGTTTCCTTTTAAAACTAAACAGCTGGCACGAATAAAATAAAAACGTTAGCTGTCTACGTTATCTGTGACGGACCTGATGACATGTCTACTGCTGTGACAATAAACTGGCTATATCAACAACATAGCAATCATACAAATGTTACGGAGACAAAATTTCGGTATTTGTTTTTAAATCAGAAACTGTCAAACAGAATGATAATGTTTACCGCTCGTGTATGCGCACTGACTACCTATCCACTGTATAGGTCAACTGACAATGAAAATCAAAGACAACTTCATGTGTAACCTTCGCTGATTTCTTGAAATGGGAATAAGTGAAATACCTGTCACGTATTAATAATAACATATCCAGAACTCTTGAGACATGTGGAGACTATATAAACTAAGATAGTTATTGAGTGATTTTGAAGGTACTCAGGTACAGTACCACAACTTGTTTCACGTTTCAAAACTGTTAGCATTACTTGTGACATATCGTGACGTCTTTTCCCCTTGTACGATTGTGTAGATTTAATATCATGTTAACAAGAGTTTCAATACACTTGTTGGTTTGGAATGAAGGAGAAACTTTTCAAAATGCGATATCTGTGATCTGCCCATCACGGGTATCGAAACCCGGTTTCTAGCGGTATGAATTCGCAGCACAGCTTTGAGGCTTCTGGATGCGTCTGGAGAATGCTTGCAGCTTCCTGATGCCATCTCTGATAAAATGAGATAGGTCTATGTGTTCACTCAGACAGCTAGAACTAAACTGAAGAGGTGAGTCCCTGTATATATTACTATGGAAAATTCTAGAACATTCTAAAAAGTTCTTGAAAATTCTTGTAAGTGCAGGAATATTCTCTATCAGCTTCTCAGCACTTGAATCTACCTCGAATGTTCTGGAAAATGGGTAAATTTGAAAATTTCATTACCCAGGTGAGAAAAGCAAACTTTGAAGAAACAATAGGTCTTTTCCATTTATATAATCAATTGGGAAATAACACTTTCTACCCAGGAACAAGAAAAAGTAAAAATTTTGTTACAAAGTGTTATTTGACCCCAAACAGAAGCTTACGGACAAATGTAACCGGGGATACTCAGAAATTTCTTTTTCTTTGCTTCCCTCATGATTTAACAAAATCAGGGAGACTAAAATATGATAAGAGAACTTGATAAAAGGGGAAAAGCAATGAGGATTTATTGATGTTCAAGAGAAATGAGGATTTATTGAAGTTCAAGAGTAATGAGGATTTATTGAAGTTCAAGAGCAATGATGATTTGTTGAAGTTCAAGAGCAATGATGATTTGTTGAAGTTCAAGAGCAATGATGATTTGTTGAAGTTCAAGAGCAATGATGATTTGTTGAAGTTCAACAGCAATGAGGATTTATTGAAGTTCAGGAGCAATGAGGATTTATTGAAGTACAAGAGTAATGAGGATTTATTGAAGTTCAAGCGAGGGCAAAATCCATAGACGGGTAGTACAAAATGAAGAGTCGATATTGGACTTAGGGTCCTTCAGAGCCGCTGGGTAATGTGTTTTACAGTCATTTATTACTTTCTCAGGACGCATAGACTAAACTGTGGGAAGGAATTAAGCCGTACTGACCTCCTCTTAGGACATGGAACTAACTTCGACGGGCCAGGAACATATATCGTTTTTTTCAAAGTATCTATTTACGACTCACTGTTCTATGTACTAACAACAACGTCACTCGACTCTTCCAACGCTTACTGTTGTATATACTCACAACAACGCCACTCGACTCTTACAATTCTTACTGTTGTATATACTAACAACATCACTTGACCCTTCCAACACTTACTGTTGTATATACTAACAACAACGTCACTTGACCCTTCCAACGCTTACTGTTGTATATACTAACAGCAACATCACTTACCCTTCCAACACTTACTGTTGTATATACTAACAACTACATCACTCGACCCTTCCAAAGCTTACTGTTGTATGTACTAACAACAACATCACTCGACCCTTCCAACGCTTACTGTTGTATATGTAACAAACAACATCACTCGACTCTTCCAACGCTTACTGTTGTATATACTCACAACAACGCTACTCGACTCTTCCAATTCTTACTGTTGTACGTACTAACAACATCACTTAACCCTTCCAACACTTACTGTTGTATATACTAACAACAACATCAATTGACCCTTCCAACACTTACTGTTGTATATACTAACAACAACGTCACTTGACCCTTCCAACGCTTACTGTTGTATATACTCACAACAACGTCACTCGACTCTTCCAATTCTTACTGTTGTAATGCATTTCAACAAACATCACTTAACCCTTCCAACACTTACTGTTGTATATACTAACAACAACGTCACTTAACCCTTCCAACACTTACTGTTGTATATACTAACAACTACATCACTTGATCCTTCCAACGCTTACTGTTGTATGTACTTACGACAACATCACTCGACCCTTCCAACGCTTACTGTTGTATGTACGAACAACAACGCCACTCGAAGTCTTCCAACGCTTACTGTTGTATATACTACACACAACGCTACTCGACTCTTCCAACGCTTACAGTTGTATATACTAACAACAACGTCACTCGACTCTTCCAACGCTTACTGTTGTATGTACTAACAACAACATCACTTGACCCTTCCAACACTTACTGTTGTATATACTAATAACAACATCAATTGACCCTTGCATCACTTACTGTTGTATATACTAACAACAACGTCACTTGACCCTTCCAACGTTTACTGTTGTATATACTAACAACAATGTCACTCGTGTCTTCCAACGCTTACTGTTGTATATACTCACAACAACGTCACTCGACTCTTCCAACGCTTACTGTTGTATGTACTAACAACAACATCACTTGACCCTTCCAACGCTTACTGTTGTATATACTAACAACAACGCTACTGACTCTTCCAACGCTTACTGTTGTATGTACTAACAACAACATCACTTGACCCTTCCAACACTTACTGTTGTATATACTAACAACATCACTTGACCCTTCCTACACTTACTGTTGTATATACTAACAACAACATCAATTGACCCTTCCATCACTTACTGTTGTATATACTAACAACAACGTCACTTGACCCTTCCAACGCTTACTGTTGTATATACTAACAACAACGCCACTCGACTTTTACAACGCTTAGTGTTGTATATTCTCACAACAACATCACTTGACCACACTTACTGTTTTATCTATATTCATGTAATACGTTGTAATTGCTTTGAGCTACATTTATTAGAATTCTGTATTATTAACAACACTTAGTAGATATTTTGAAACTAGTTGTAAATACATAAAACTGAACTCATTTCATGGTGGTTTATTCGAATTTTGAAAAAACCTTCAAATTACAGTCGAATATTGGTCTCTGATAATGATAGAAGTTCCATGTTCTAGATACCTATTGGTTACATAATGTATTTACTGGTGTTTTTATGTGTGACTCAATCACAAATTATGTTTTATTTTTATAATACACTTATGTTTCCCCACAGTGACATCTGTAGACACAAAAATGTTTCTTAACATTTTTGAAGTGATTACCATAGTTCAGGAGCAAACCTTCCTTCAGTTAGTGCTAAACTGTTTGTTAGGCCTTAATATTAATAATATGGTAGTCCTTATAGACAGAGCATTCTTCAAGTTAAACAGCATCAAAACTTGTTTCTAACTAATAATAAAGCCAGAGTTAAGAACAGTAGATTATAAGCTACGTAGTACAACTTTTAAGTGTAGTTCAATATTTGTAACAAGATCAGCTTATGAAATTTAGAAATATGAAAGATAGAAACTTGAAAGAACCAAAATCCAAATAACTTAATAAGCACAATGGGCTAATTTAGCCCATCACACTCAAAGAAACTAATCAATGTTTCGAATTTGAATAAACAATCCTTTTCCCATATTCATATTTGTTGGAAGTAACATAATTTTATAACCTGAAGTTCAAATAATTATTTTCATTTGTATATTAACAACAATGTTATTGTAAATGTTATAGAATACTGTGAATTAAAATCATGCCATTTTACTTTGTTTAAATGAATGTTTTAGAATCCTAAGACCTTATTGAAAACTGAATCATAAAAGTAGTGCCTTTATTTACAACTTGTCATTTATATTTTGTGTTATATGTCAAAACTAATCTTCAAATAATGTGAACCTACTAAAGTAACTGTATCCATCATTGTCACTCTCTAAAATATCAACCATTATCTTCTCTCCATATGAAACTGAACCAGAATTATATTATTTGTATTAGAAACTATTTAAGTTGCTCGTTACACCTCCATCAAGCATCTTTTTTATTCTGAAAATATATATACATAAAGCACTTGAGAGATTCAACCTCTCCTCATATGACAACCGCTACATCCCTGGTACAATTCTAGTAACTCTTTCCAACAATTCAATGTTTTTCCTGAGGTAAGGAGTCAAAGACTAAACACAATATTTAAAATGTGATGTAACCAGTAACCTACAAAGTGAAATTATAATCTCTTTAGATTTGTATTCAATATTTCTGTACATACAACCTAAAATCCTATTTGCTCTATCAGAAACAACAGCACACTGATTGGATGGCTTAAGAGACCGGTCAACCATTACAAGAAGATTCCTTTCTTTCATAACACTGTTTATGTTATTCTAATGCAATATATATTTATAATTCAAATTATGATAGTTCACATGCAGTATCTTACGGGCCCGGCATGGCCAAGTGCGTTAAGGCATTTGACTCGTAATCTGAGGGTCGCAGGTTCGAATCCTGGTTGCACCAAACATGCTCACCCTTTAAGCCATCGGGGTGTTATAATGTGATGGTCAATCCAACTATTTGTTGGTAAAAGAGTAGCCCAAGATTTGGCGGTGGGTGGTGATGACTAGCTGCCTTCCCTCTAGTCTTACACTGCTAAATTAGTGACGGCTAGTGCAGATAGCCCTCGAGTAGCTTTGTGCGAAATTCAAAACAAACAAACAAGCATTATCTTACATTTATTATAATTAAAACCCACCTACCATTTATTTACCCAACTCAGTAAATGATCTAAATCCTTTTGTAAAATAACAGTATCCTCTTTTCAGGCAGCAACACCAAATACCTCAACATGATCAGCACATTTAAGAGCTTTATTAATCATTCTTTCATCAATGTGATTGATGTAAATCAAAAAGAGTAAAGGTCCTTAGACCAAGCCCTGGGCTCATCGTTATCAAGCATGTTTCAGTTACTTCTATTATATCTAAAGTCATTATGCTCTGATGTCATCTATTTTATTTCTTATACTTATAACACTACAACAGTTACAATTAAGCCTATTATTATAACTATTCCTATACTTATTTCCCACACTAAACTTTTCTTTGTGCATTTGGTTTTTCATTACCCTCACCACTATCTAGTCCCAGTTTTAAACTTCCCTTACAGCTGTGTTAATAGCCTTACCAAGTAAGCCAGTCTCTTATTTAAATGTAAATCATCCATTCCAAAAAGTTCATTTATTTCACTAAACTAATGCCACAAGTCCAACTAGCTAATTCTTACATACTAACCTAAGCCTAGCGTTTAACCCTACTTACAAACTTTATCTCCACAATTAATTCTGGGCAGTATTCCTGAGAAAATTATGTTATGGTCTTTTTCTTTAAATGCCTTTCTCAACCTCCTATACTTATTAAATAGCTCCTCCGACTTACCTTTCTTACATAGTTGGCCCCTATATGCTGCACAAAAAAACTTCATATCCGGTCCCTTTTATAATTTCTCTTGTTCTGTCAGTTATATCCAATTTGATTACTTTCTCCTTGTTTGCCACATAGACTATTCTGTCTACATACCTTGTCAAGTAACCACCTACAACTACAACCACATCCATCTTTGGCCCATTGGTTTTCCTTCCCTCCATCAGCTCCTCGTCTGCAGAAGCCAAAGGCTGAAATTTGTTGCTCAGCAGAATGGGCTCATTATAACCGAGCCCAGTATGTTTAACACTCATATTACTCTAACTTACTGAAAGTCAGTGTTAACTGATGTATTCCTTAAACGTTAAAGTTAAATCTCCTCTTAAAATCCTGCTATACTGTTTTATCTACTGCCTTTGTTTTAATTATGATAACCTCCAAGTTCTCCTTCAAACTACACATAAAAATTGTACATCTTCCCAAATAACACTCACTCATTGCATCCATTACTTAGTTACACTTAACAAACTGTGAACACTTAAGTCCTACACTAGTCTTAACCATTGTATTTATAAGTTATATTTATAGCCCGAAATATATACCCAAAAAACTCAATAACAAATACCAGTAGCTTATTATTATCAACACTATTACTGTTAAGTCTATCATTTAAAAAACAATTATTTTTATCATTGTTTTGTTTTCACACTAAAGTAATTGAGTTTATCTTTAATTACAGAGAACTTAGAAATATAACTTGATAACAAGTCTTTCTTGTATACGTCATGTTAATAATAAAATATATTTATTAATAATTTAACGTGATTTACATGTTATACCAATAAACTTTCAAAGACATCACGATATTAATTTGAATTAATGGAACTAGAGTTCAAATGAAGAAGTTAACAGAGAAAACGACAGAACACAATAAACTAGTGTTTAGATTATATTTATTTAATAAAATGACGTATTTATTCTGTTTTTTGACTTACCACCGTGTTGAAATAAAGCTAAGCCTAACGTTCCGCTACACGTATTAAACCTATTTTATATTCGCCACTTTGAAGCTATAATATGAAAAGATATTCAACAGCATTATTAAAAATAATAATAATAAAGTATCAACCCACTACACCTCGAAAAATAAGTTAATTTTATTTAGAATAAAATAAAATTTAATTTCATATATTTCAGAGATACGCAATAACCTTGGTGATACCACTTCCTTGAAGACATTAATTTCTACGAAAAAATAATTTCTTTCAAACGTTAAATACTATACAAAATAAACATAGGCCTAAGTTTGCTAAAAACTTTAAAGTATTTATATTGCTCTGTATTCTATATCAATAGACTCCCAGTGGTATGTTTGCGGACTTACACACAGTAAAACCGGGTTTCGATACCCGTGGTGGGCAGAGCACAGATAGCCCATGGTGTAACTTTGTGCTTAATTCAAAACAAACTATACCTATAATGATAGCTAGCAAACGGGGTGAAAATTATACTGTTCGACTGATGTAACCATAACAATTAGGTTAATGACGAACGAACATATCTATAAACAGTAAAAAGAAGACACTTGTAAAATATCATATTACTAGAAAACCTGACAAAAAACTAATTTATGCCGAACATCGTCTGCTGTTCCGATTTTTTTCTACTTTGATTTTATTGGTACTGAATGGAACAGGTATACATTTGATTTATTTCTATTCCCAATAATCGATTTCCCATTTTAATTTTTTAGTGCTGTATCAGATGTTTCAGATTCCATCTTTAATTTATAACAAAAAATTGAAGAAAATCACGTCCTTAGAGAAAACAAAAATTCCGACAAGCAGTAGGCTTAGTAAGTGAAGGTTATGTGTATCTCTCACTGAATTTATAGGCTTAGTAAGTGAAGGTGATGTGTCTCTTTCACTGAATTGCAAATAAACCCAACGTTTACGAACAGACGACCGTAACTGTAGAATACTATAAAAATCAATCAACTGTTATTAAGTGTAGATTCTACAAATACTGAAGGAAGCATAGAGTCATTGAGATAACCGATCTAAGAATGTGGCATAAGAACGTCACTGTCATACTGAGAATAATCTACAGAAATACGATACAGTAGAGGAAATTAATGAATATTAAAAGAACAAATCCATATGTAATCAGACTAATGTTCTCAAGGCTATTTAATGTATAAACATGTCATTTTATGTGACACTGACTTGAAAAGTGATATTAGATTTCGATGTCAATCAAGTGAAAATATTTATACTTCCATTTCTTTTCACAAAATACGAAAGAGCAGACCACAATGAGAGAAATTTCATTTTAAGATTTCATATATGTCGAAGTAAGATCCATACAAACCGATGGGGTTGCATCGTCTCCCAAATTTGACCTCAATTCTCTTGTTACACACATAAAACACATGATTCGGAACCCGAAAAGATTCACATCCATGTTGCCTTTATTGTCTTCGTCATGATGTTGGAATATTTTTTATCAAGAAAAGAAGAAAAACAGATGATAAATGAGAAAACAAAAATTAAATAGGTTATGACAAATCACTATGGATGATATCTTAAACTTATGCCCTGAAGTAAGCATTTCAGTTCTCCAGGTGGTCAGAAGGGGAGTCACAGTATTACATATAATCGGTCCATTGTAATAAAATGCTAGTTTATTCCCTCACTACCCCATCCCGTGGTCAACAAAAATCTAAAGGCTTATAATGCTAAAAACCAAGTTTCGATACCTGTAAGGGGTATAGCACACAAAACCAATTGTGTATCTCTGCATTTAACAACAAACAAAAGGAAATTCGTTCTATTTCTGATTTACCCTCTTCCACCTTTTTGTCTAAGCAGATATTTCCTCACAACTTGATGCAAACAGTGGGATGTATGTGAAATGTTTTGCACTCTGTTCAGTTATACCTGTTTTCTTTTGTGTATAACAATTTAATATTTTACAATTATCTATTACATATATGTAAATACAAATGAAAATAATCAACTGTTATGTCTGCATCAATAATATATGGGAGAAGTATTAGCACTTTATAACAATAACGAACGAATACAAAACCCAAACGGTGAGTGGTCGATATTCGGGATCCACCCAAACAAACGGGTGGTCGTAATATTCGGGATGTACCCAAACAGTGGGTGGTCGTGATATTCGGGATGCACCCAAACAGTGGGTGGTCGTGATATCTGGTTCTTGGTCATTGCATTCACACTCTGCCTCCATTTTTTATTTTTTCAGCTGTATGGTTTTTTCATCTGCGTTATTTGTTTTGTTTCAAAAATAAAAATATTTTAATATTTTTGGGAATTATTACTTCAGACATTTTCCATTTATTTTGTACCGTTGTGTATCCTTTACAAATTGTTTCAGTTTTTCGTTCTTTTATGTCTTTATGTTTCTGTGTTAAACTTCAAGCAATAAATAATGTATTTAAGGTTAGTGAACTAACCTTATAGATGTTTCTTTAACCTTCGTGTAAAAACCTATGTAACTGAAAAATATGTTTGATCTTAAAATATATTTTCTTAACACTGATTTCTATGCTAGAAACTGTATTTATCCCTAATCACTTTCGATAAACGGGCACTTCCACCTTGAAAATACACATACGTTTGTTACAATTCTACTTGGCTCTGATTCGCCAATCTTACTATGACGTAATCGTGATGGCTTTAACTCATAAAGACTCCTAAACTAAATAATAAGTCCAATTTAACATTCAATTTACCAGTTGTGAACGAATTACAACCAAAAATACCGCACATATTATATACATGTTCGCTACATGAAGCTGGCTTTGTTATGCTTTTCACTTGCCATTGTCCTGATGAGGGATAGAATTCTCGCTTTTAGAAAATGCAGCAAATAGTGAATTGTAGGACAGTTTGGATGTGTACTTATCTTTAGTATCTTAAATATTTTAACTTCTGAATAAATCACAGGAATAAATTTGTAGCGTAAATTCTGCACATTCTTTAAATGTTACGTAAATATCGGTCCAAAGCGGTGAATAAAATGGTATCTAGCAACACCATACATATTGTTTTAATTTATCTTAAAAGGAAAACTCGTGCTTTACGAGTTAAACTTTTCTTTGGTTGTTGTATTTGATAACACGTATAGACAGTGTTATGTATTAAATGTAACTAAAACAATTCAGCGACCTTCTTCCATAGATTGTTCATGTGAGAGGTTACGTACATAGACTTCTGAACGAATCTGATGTGGGCATTTTTATTATCGAGAGGTTAAGCCTATTCCACGTGGGAGCGTTATAATGTGACGGCCAATCCCAGTATTTGTTCGTAAAAGAGTACCCCAAGAGTTCGCAATGAGTGGTTATGAGAGGCTGTCTTCTCTCTAGTCTTACACTGCTAAATTAAGGACGGCTAGCGCAGATAGCCCTAGTGTAACTTTGCGCGAAATTTAAAACAAACCAAACCAAGCCTATTACACAACACGAGATACTTTCCAGTCACCTCTACTACAAAACACACCTCGAGCTGATTGGTGGAATAAAAATGACAAACCGATCGACTTATCTATTGAGAGATACTAATATAATGACGCTTTTCAAACCTGAATATCGGTAGCAGGTATTAAAGCCAAACTCAACACGGTGACAGTACCGGTGTTCTAAGTGTCGAAACACAAATTAAGAAATTCGTACACATTTTTCTATAAGTTTACAAAGAATGTTTATTTTAATATATATTTTCAAGTTTATATATACGGAATGTATACATGTATATAATTTGAATAATTTTATAAAATAATGTATAAACTGACTTATAAAATAACATATGATGTTTGAACCAGTTCAAACCAAGTCACTATATATACTTTTGGATATAGATACATGTGAAAACTCTTTAAAGTGAGAGAACGTCTGATACACCATGTTAATTATTCCCGTCCTTCAGTTTATAACTATATATAGAAAAGCATTATTATAATGAATTTTTCATTGCTTTAAAAATCAGTTAATAATCTCAAGTCAGATATCTTTCCACAACTGTGGAATATCAGTTCCTTCTGTTTTCTGCATCATGTGTTTCTTTAGTCTACGATACTGCTCGTCTGAAAAATTCTCTTTCCACTCTCCAACTTGTCCTTTACGAAAAATTCAACTTTCTGGTCACTATCACCATCGTGACCAATATTGTATTGTAGTTTTTCCTTCATGTTGTTGAAACCGGTGTTTTCTAATATCTTATTTAATATATCTTTATCATCTCTGAGTTTCTCCCAGTAATTGTTTCCCAAGAATTTGGCTACATTCATCACGCTGTTCTCTGGATTCAACTTCATTTCTTCGTAAGTAGTGAAAAGACATTAGGGTCCTGACGATGTGGCCACCAGGAAAGAAGATGATCAAAAGTCTCCATAATGAACTTCCTCGAATGAAGCATTCGAAAAAGTCATCGAAAGTTCCATCTTCGAAATGATAACAGTTCTTTATCTTCTTGGTGTGATGGTAAAAAGACACACAGCAATCGAAGGGATTACGAGCCACCAAAATATACTTAGCATCGGGATGATGCGGTGTGAGATGGTAAGGAAGATGAACTTTCAAAAGTCTTGGTGGTTTCATGGTTTCTGCCACTTCTCCTCCTATGAGTTCCAAGAAAGGAGTGTATTTCATATTCATGTCATCAAAAGAGGCAGTGGAGCCCCTTCATTGATTATTTCCCATACAATGTACTGCATCCAGGTGGTTCCACATTTGGGATAAGTTACAATAAAACATCTCTCTGGTCTAGCTTTGTAGGAGATTGCTGACCGTAAGTTTCCAGGAGTAAAGATGGATGTTGGAATAGGTAAACCCTCCACTGTATGTAAAGGAATCTTTCTGTACGTGTTCTTTGAATCGTCTTGGATCTTGAACGTTTTGGTGTTTTTGCCATTCATTTCTTTCTTTACCAAATCTGAAAATGAAATTAAAGATATTCGCATTAATGTTAGATATATGACATTTTTAAACTTCAAAACATATTTTATCATATTTAATTTTTCTTCCAAACTACCCAAATTTCATCTCAAGAATATCAGTAACCTAATAATCCTGATTAGACTACCAAATCAAAGACCTTTATATTCGTTACAACAATGATCTAAACCAAATTAACTGCCAAAATAGCGAACATTTGAAAATTGTATTAAATTAATAATTCAAACGACATAAAATAAAAAACATTGAAGCAAAGTAAATTAAACACCCAATGACTATAGTTCGGAACTTACAATTACACACAAATATATACGCATAACACCGCGTTACCACATATAAATAAAACGGCCGTTTGGATAATATATATTAACAACCGAATATATTAAATTCAGTGTTAATAATAACGATCGACTAATTAAATTTGAAATTATAATTTCATGTACACCTTTATAACCAGAAAGAATGTATAATGAAACCATCACGGCGAGAAGTGTGTATCAGGCAGCAATGTGTGGGTAAGTTTGTTTGTAGTTGCACAAAGCTGCACAATGGGCTTATCTGTGTGCCCACCCAGGGTTATGAAAACCCGGTTTCTGGCGTTGTGATTATGGAAACATACCGCTATCCCACTGAGGAATAGATAGTGTACAGAAGGCACCGTGATAAGAAACTCTTAGGTGCACTAATAAGAGTCATGAAAATATATTGGAAGGTTTACATACAGCAGCAGATATTGAATACATTGAGGTTATTGTTCCACAGCTGTGATGGATCAAGTTCAATACGGGACTGTTAATTTGATATTTTGTACAACTTCTAACTGTATCAAACAAAATAGAGAGAGAACAAAATTCATTAGCTGGAATTCGTTAAACAATGTTTACATCTAAGAACCGAAACAACAAATATGGTTAAACTTAATCCGAGAATTGGGATACTCACAAAATATTTTAACAATTTTCCATCATGTATATCTATCTACCAGGTGCCACTTATTCACGCATGCTCAGTCGCACCTAAGGCTAAAATGGCTGTCAAAGTGCAGTTTTCATACATGAGTAGAAATGTTCGTTAATTAAACGTGTACCGAAAAACATTACACGTGAAGAGAATATGACAGCTAAATCTTTGAGCGTAAATCTACAGATTCCCTAAATACTATTGGTTAACCACTTAGTGACGCACGCAGATAATTCATATTCAATGTTGGAGGACAACACGCTCGTATGTAGACCATTTGTCTGATATCGTGAAAGGAAAACTTTATTCGCAGATCAACCTTTCTCAAACGGCCTCTTACATCATGTGAACTGTAATACACTCGGCTTGCCCCTACTTTGAGCCAGTGTTTGGAAACCACAAGTTCGTTACCGCCATATTGTCAGTCTTTGGTGTGGAAGGGTTGACAAGTGACGTTGTCTAAACAGTGCAGTGCGTTTATAACACTATGCTAGGCCTAACCTTCGTTATATATGCTATATGCAGATTCCTTTAAAATCTCCGCGTATACTTAATATGTGGGTACATCTTATTCTAAGATTGTAAAAGAAAAAAAGTGAGCCTTTTCTTCATCGATTCATTTATTATAAATATCACAACGGATTAGACCTACAGTAAACTTATATCAACCTAATTACACACAACTCATCTGCCTGTCGTATTGGGTTTGCTCCTACATTTTCATGTAAACTTTTATTAAATAAATATGCAAACGATTATTTTCTGTCAAATTAAGAGGTCATAAGTATACGTACAGTTGGTAAAACAATTATCCGTCTACCATGCAACGATGACTAAACCTTTGTATAACCCAGATTCTTCAGTTTTTATAATTATTAAATTTCTTAACGCCACAAAGATTTTAATTTTTTCCAAACTGGAAACTTTTTTTTTCATCCATAACGCACAAGACATGTATTTAAAATCAAACTTTAAACCATTGCATAATACCACGTTATTGAAACTCATAGAGATACAATTAATGTAGGCCATTGTTTTTTTCAACCATTGTATTAACAGAAAGTTTATATAAATATATATAATAATCCAGACCTTTTGACGTCATCAAAGTTAAGACAATAATACATTGCACACATTTCTGTGAGCATTTAATGTTTAATAAATATAGAAAATATACTTGATAATATCATACAGAATATAAAGCTGATATTATGACAAAT
>NC_134826.1:8613949-8713376 GCF_004210375.1 Tachypleus tridentatus | reverse complement strand
CGTTCTTTGTTATGATTTTGTTTTTTCTTACATATTGGTATTTAAATTGGCAAAATATATTTTGCTAATTATTAAGTACGCACATCTGAATGTTTGTGTTATTAAAATACATTTGTGTGTGTGTGTGAATTCTTCCATGTTCTTCAAGAAAATATATCTTATTGGTTTTCAAAATGCAAGTGCTGCTATCTGTTGAATTTTAAAGAAATCACTGCTCATTGCCACAAAGGAAACGTGGACAACGTAAGACCTGTAGGGTGATTAGATACAAAACCCTATTTAAATTCATTACATCGCATAAAATACCTATCCTACAGGTAATAGAAGTGCAGTGCATAAAACCAGGTTTCGATACCCGTGGTGCAAAGTAAAGACAGCCCTTAGTGCAGCTCTGTACTTAATAACAAATTATTTGACCTTGCAATATCTTATGCTTTCTCGTGCATTTTGTTCAAATCAACAGTTTCGTATTGTTGCAAGACAGAAAAATTAAAACAGCACTAGCTGCTGTTAGCGTGCTTGTGAAGCACTCCATATCACTTCCAGTCTTTCCTAAATAAATGTAGATTTAAATATCTTATAAGTTTATTTTTATACAATCAGGAACTACTTAACCCTTCTTTTATTGATTATTCGATACAAAAGTAGTAAAGTCTAAAAAATTATATCTGAAATGAACAATAAAAGCACACAAATATTTCTAATTATAAAAAATATTTCAATTTTTAAATACTGCAATTTCTAACATTAAATGTTTTTATTAAATATTGTCAGGGCCAGGCGTCGTATAGTGGTTAGCGTGCCAAACTGTGAACCAAAAGATTCTTGGTTTGGGTTCCGTTAGACTCCACATTTCACTATTCTGTCATACAAGAGCTGGCGGTGAATGCTGTGTACTAGTTACCTTCCCTCTAATATTTCAATTTAAAACTTGAGACGCATATTTTGTAAGATTTTGTTTTGTTAGCTGTCTTCATGAACGATAGAGCGAAGATGCTTTAATCGTTAGAGATTATACGTATCTACCTATGTTATAAGACGTATCAAACACGCATACGTTAAACGTATGAAACCCATGCTAAGACATATCCGAATCTATTGGATAAATTAATACTGGTAAATCTGACATAAAGAAAATGTGTTAGTCTTAATAAAATCGAAATAACGTTAAGTCTGAAGATTTATAACGCTAAAATCAGGGTTTCGATACCCGTGGCGGAAACAGGACAAATAACCTAATGTTATTTAGCGCTTAACAACAACTTGTGATGAATATTTATGAAAAAGTCGCGTGGAATGAAAAACGATGTTAAGATTGAAATGAAAAATTAGCTTTTTATTGGTTTTAAAATAACGTCCATCTGGTGTCGTGTTTAAAAGAAAAAAAAATGTATGATTAAGGCAAAATATATCAAAATCACCGAGCTACATTCATGCTGGAAATCAAAAAGAAATTTTGTATCGCCATGCTTTTAGGAAGTTGATTTTATTTTACAAACTTATGTCTTGGATATTTAAATATATAAAACCACGAAATACAGTTTGGTAAGAAGAAAAACTCAAACAAGACTTTGTACATGACTAGAAGTCTTCTTTTTTTTTTGAAGGTGGCAGAACGTGACTGGAACAGGGCATCTGCGAAGGAGTTCTGATCTACTTTATCAATATTAACTTTCTACAGTACATTGTAACTTGTGGATAATAAATATATTTTTATTCCTGCATATACTCGTTATATTCAGGCTAGTGTTTCATTTCTTTCATTTTCTATTTTTTGGTAAGTTTCAAATGTGTATATTTCTAAATCATTCCAAATTTAAGATGTTATTTTTAAATTGATATTTTAGTGCCAGTTTTCTTTCAAAAACAGATTCGAGTAGAAACAAAACAATTACACAACTTGTAACAGTAATGTTAACCCTTGCTAGCCCAACATCTCTTAATACTGAGTCTAGGATAGTCATTCCGAAAAACAGGCGTTTTAGGGTTATTTCAATAGATCTCATCCAATCAAACTTGATACAACTTCTAAAACGACATAGGGAAAATAAGGTGAAAATATGACATTGTAAGTCTGTATGGATTATACCATGTTGTCCATACTAGACATTGTACCATCACTTCATTGCAGAAGTGAGATTTATAGTTTTAAATTGCTAGAGAAACCATCTTGTATTATACTGTGCAACTGGTTCAACTTCAACATTGTATCTTTGGTTTTATTGTTACTTTTACACAATACTGAAACTAATGATTTCTTATACATGTTTTCAAGACAAGTATACTATTGTGTTTATTTCTGTGGAAATGGCCAGGCATGGCCCGGTGCTCAAGGCACTCGACTTGTCATCTGAGGGTCGCGGGTTCGCATCCCCGTCGCGCCAAATAGGCTTGCCCTTTCCGCTGTGTGGGCGTTATAATGTGACGGTCAATCCCACTATTCGTTGGTAAAGAGTAGCCCAGAGTTGGCGGTGGGTGGTGATTACTAGCTGCCTTCCCTCTAGTCTTTGACTGCTAAATTAGGGACAGCTAGCGCAGATAACCCTCGAGTAGCTTTGCGCGAAATTCAAAACAAACCAAGCCAAAATCTGTGGAAATTTCAATTGTATTATTTTATTGTTGAGCTGTAAAAATACTGCCTAGTTATAAAAAAAAAATATTATTCAATTATTACTGGTTCGGTGATTTCAAAGATCCGAGTTTTATACGAGCTCCATTATAGTAACATTGTCTGAAGAAGAAATATTTATTTGTTCTTTTCTAAAGTCATTGCCAAAATGTTTAAACATTTCTATTGTGCACTACAAATTTTGAAACCTAACGCTAGATGGCTTTACTCTTTGGTGCATGCAATCCATATCTATGAAAGACATTTCTCTTGTCAAAGTTAAGATTGTATTTCATAGATCCAGCAAAATACCAATTCTGAACTTATATGTGAAATAATAATTTATCAACTTTTATTTTTAATAACTCTATCCCGTGTTTAAAATTTTGTTGGCATTAGATCTATCAACTTATTGTTTTCAATATTTAGCCAACTTTCGGTATTTGAAACATTTCACTTAGCATTCAGAGTAACTTGTGGGCTACAAGATATTGTAAAATAAATATCTGGGTAACTATCACACGATAATACCCCATTGTCGAACGAGGGGTTAATATTACACAACAATACCCTCACTATCGGACAGGGGGTTAATGTCACACGACAATACCCTCACTGTCGGGCCAGGGTTTATATCATATAACAATATCATCACTGTCGGACAGGTGTAAATATCCACAGTAATACCCTAACTGACGGACAGGGGTAAATATCGTGTAACAATACCAACATTGTCGGACAGGGGTAAATGTCACATAACAATACCCTCACTGTCGGACAGGAGTAAATATCCACAGTAATACCCTCACTGTCGAACAGGGGTAAATGTCACATAACAATACTCTCACTATCGGACAGGGGTAAATATCACATAACAATACCCTCACTGTCGGACAAAGGTAAATTTCCACAGAAATACCCTCACTGTCGAACAGGAATAAATGTTACATAACAATACCTTCGCTGTCGGACAGGGGTAAATATCAAATAATAATACAATCACTGTCGGACAGGGGTAAATATCCACAGTAATACCCTCGCTGTCGAACAGGGGAAAGTGTAACATAACAATACCCTCGCTGTATCACATAACAGGGTATTATGTTACAATATAATAATAACTTATTATTAAGGTATTATATCAAATAATAATACAATCACTGTCGGACAGTGGTAAATATCCACAGTAATAATCTTACTGTCGAATAGGGGTAAATGTCACATAACAATACCCTCGTTGTCGGACAGGGTAGATATCATATAAGAATACCTTCACTGTCGGACAGGGGTAAATATCACATAACAATACTTTCACTGTCGGACAGGGGTAAATATCATATAAGAATACAATCACTGTCGGGCAGGGATAAATATCATATAACAAAACCATCACTCTGGAACAGGGGTAAATTTCACATAACAATACTCTCACTATTGGGATAGGGGTAAATGTCACATAACAATATCCTCACTATCGGACAGGGTAAATGTCACATAACAATACCCTCAATGTCGGACAGGGGTAAATATCACATAACAATACAATCACTGTCGAACAGGGGTAAATATCACATAACAATAAAATCACTGTCGAATAGGGGTAAATGTCACATAACAATACAAACATTGTCGGACAGGGATAAATATCATATAACAATACCATCACTGTCGAACAGGGGTAAATGTCACATAACAATACCCTCACTGTTGGGCAGGGGTAAATATCACATAACAATACTCTTACTGTCGGAGAGGGGTAAATATAATATAACAATACAATCATTGTCGGACAGGAATAAATGTCACATAACAATACCTTCCCTCTCGGACATGGGTAAATATCACATAACAATACCTTCATTGTCGAAGAGGGGTAAATATCATAACAATTCCCTCACTGTCTGACAGTGGTAAATATCACATAACAATACCCTCACTGTCGGAAAGGGGTAAATATATAACAATGCAATCATTGTCGGACAGGGATAAATATCATATAACAATACCATCACTATCAAACAGTGGTAAATGTCACATAACAATACCCTCACTGTCGGACAGGGGTAAATATTACATAATAATACCCTCACTGTCGGACAGTGGTAATTATCATATAACAATACCATCACTGTCGGAGAGGGGTAAATATCCAGAGTAATACCCTCACTGTCGAACAGGGGTAAATGTCACATAACAATACGCTCACTGTCGGACAGGAATAAATATCATATAACAATACCCTCACTGTCTAACATGGGTAAATGTCACACAACAATACCTTCACTGTCGGACAGGGGTAAATATCATATAACAATACCATAATTGTCGGACACGGGTAAATATCGACAGTAATACCCTCACTCTCGAACAGGAGTAAATGACACATAACAATACCCTCACTTTTGGACTGGGGTAAATATCATATAACAAAACTCTCACTGTCGGACATGGGTAAATATCCACAGTAATACCCTCATTGTCGAACAGGGGTAAATGTCACATAACAATACCCTCACTGTTGTACAGGGGTAAATATCATATAACAATACACTCACTGTCGGACAGGGGTAAATATCACAGTAATACCCTCACTGTCGAACAGGGTAAATATCACATAACAATACCCTCACTGTCGAACAGGGGTAAATATCATATAACAATACCCTCACTGTCGGACAGGGGTAAATATTACATAATAATACCCTCACTGTCGGACAGTGGTAATTATCATATAACAATACCATCACTGTCGGAGAGGGGTAAATATCCAGAGTAACACCCTCACTGTCGAACAGGGGTAAATGTCACATAACAATACCCTCACTGTCGGACAGGGGTAAATATCATATAACAATACCCTCACTGTCTAACATAGGTAAATGTCACACAACAATACCTTCACTGTCGGACAGGGGTAAATATCATATAACAATACCATAATTGTCGGACACGGGTAAATATCGACAGTAATACCCTCACTCTCGAACAGGGGTAAATGACACATAACAATACCCTCACTTTCGGACTGGGGTAAATATCATATAACAAAACTCTCACTGTCGGACATGGGTAAATATCCACAGTAATACCCTCATTGTCGAACAGGGGTAAATGTCACATAACAATACCCTCACTGTTGGACAGGGGTAAATATCATATAACAATACACTCACTGTCGGACAGGGGTAAATATCCACAGTAATACCCTCACTGTCGAACAGGGGTAAATATCACATAACAATACCCTCACTGTCGAACAGGGGTAAATATCACATAACAATACCCTCACTGTCGAACAGGGGTAAATATCATATAACAATACCATCACTGTCGGACAGGGGTACATATCATATAACAATACCATCACTGTCGGACAGGGGTAAATATCGTATAACAATACCATCACTGTCGGACAGGGGTAATTAATTATATTATTTCGTAGCTTTCCTCTATAATAAAATGGCTCAAATTAATAGTGTGAAGTTAGTTGTTGTCATCAAGGACGTAGATTTTTTACACCCGATTGGGGGGGAATGATTTTTGTAACCACTTATGTGGACTGTTCAATTTCAAATTGGTAATCTCTGATAACGTGAACCTGAAAGCTGTAAACATGGAGTCACAGAGTAATCTTTTTGCCACGATACTTGCATGTATACTTAGGCCTACTGACTGTTACAAACTATCGCTTAGATCGAAAAGCACGGCTATATTAAAGATGTACATTTCGGCTACTAAAAAAGCCTACATCTAGGCCTAATTATGTAATTCGGTTGGTAAGAACACAAGAATCACAAGAACAAACACACAATTTGTAGGCCTGTGATGCAATAAAACAATTCAACAGACCAAACTGTAGGGGGGATAATTGTATGCACCATACCCCCCCCCACCTAAAATGAAGGGGGATGTATCTCACCCATCCCCCCAGGATGTTGTCATTTGTATTTCTTGTTTATAAATTACAGCTACTAAACGAGATATTTGTAAAGACAAATGACAGTGTAGTGTTCATGACATACGAAAGAGTTGTTTTGGTTGTAACGAAAAACAAATCACATAATTTTGAATATATGGGTCAGAGATGTCAATTCATATCTACTGCGTTATTTATTTTAAAACAACTTACGGTACATAAAATAATTTATCGTTTTGATTAAGTTAAGTTTACGTAATTTTTTGCTCCAAAAATTAAGAGAATTAATTTATCGCAATACATAAAGCTACACAAGGGTTTATCGTGAATATTGGATTCGATTTTTAAGCGTTTTAGCACCACATACTTACTTCTTAGCCACTATGGGGTACTAAACAGTTCATTCTTCGAGTGTCAATACAGAAAATTTCAAGTGAGGAAAAGCAGTGTTTAAATATTTTAATTATGTCGTTAAGTTACGCTTGAAATACCGGTGAAGAATGTTTTATAGTTAACGGGGAAAAGTCGTGTTTAGAAAGTGGGACACGTAACTAAATTAAGTGCCGGCCAATCAACTGTATGAAAGGTGACGTCACATGGAGCATGTCTCTTATCTCCAGATTTGAAGTGTTTGTGAGAAGAGAAGTAGTATACACTTTGAAAAGTGGGGCTCAAGAAGACCGGAGAAAGATCGAGATAAACGCGCAGAAAAGTAGGGAGGTAAGTGTAATAGAGTTAAATAATTTATGTTCTATATTTCTTTCTGTAGCACTCACGAAAACTGTAGAAAAGTCATATTGTTGTCCTAACAAACTCTACAAACCAGTGTTGTTGTTTTAGGTTCAAAAGCTCGAAAACACGTTTTATATGGAAATGTAACTCGAGTCTTCGAGGAGACGTAATTTAACCACCTAAAATTTTTCTGTAACGAACATTTCTCAGCATTCACATACAAACAGTTAAAGATAAATCGACATTTTCAATCTCATTTAAAATCTGCGTTCAAATTTCGTAAGCAATATTGAAATTTCTGATGAAAACACTACAAATGACCGCTGTGTCACAAGTGACCCTATGTTCTTGGGCTTTGTTATCATAACAGGTTTAGAAGAGCTTTTAGGCTGTTCCATAAAGCACCCTTTAAAGTACCTCAATATGTACCCACATACCTAAGTAACACACTATTCCATCTTCTCGTGGTTTATGATGTAAAATCTATCATGGTGTAGTTAGTTTTATTAGTGAATACTGTTTGTTTGTTGTATTTCGTTCAAAGCTACTTGACCCTAACTTAGAGTGTTGGACCAGAGCAGGGATTTTTCAAACTGTGGTACAAGTACCACTGGTGGTATTACCGGTGTTACACGACACAATTAATGTAATAAAATAATAAAATTTGTAATGGGCCTTATCTGACCTTTCGACATACATGCACACATTACTATCTTCATTTATAGACACGCCTCTACCTGCACAGAGTCGCAAGTAGTTTCTTCCCTTAAACTTGACAAAAATGGTACCACATATTTTAATCGTGACCACCTCTAAAGAAAAAAAAAAAAATCTATAGGATCCTTGGTATTAATGAATAAGTGTTAAAAATATGAATTTTTATTACCAGTTTTTATCTTTTTTATATAATTAGGCCTGGATTTGTTATTAAAAAGATTAAACCATTAAAGTGATACACGAGCCTGAAACGTTTGAGAATCGGCCCGGCATGGCGTGCGACTCGTAATCTGAGGGTCGCGGGTTCGCATCCCCGTCGCGCCAAACATGCTCGCCCTTTCAGCCGCAGGGTGTTATAATGTGGCGATCAATCCCGCTATTCGTTGGTAAAAGAGTAGCCCAAGAGTTGGCGGTGGGTGGTGATGACTAGCTGCTTTCCCTCTAGTCTTACACTACTAAATTAAGGACGGCTAGCACAGATAGCTCTCGAGTAGCTTTGTGCGAAATTCAAAAAACAAACAAACACTTTGAAAACCGCTGGACTAGAGTGAAGGCTGCTAGTCAACACCACCTACCGTCAACTCTTGGGATACTCTTTAGCAATGAAAAATGGAATCGATTTTCACATTATAATGCCTTCACAATGCAACTGAAATAGCGAGAATGTTCGGTGATAAGAATCGAACCCTTGACCTGTAACTCGAACACCTAACCACCAAACCATCTCAGGACCAGTGAGGAAAAACACACTCTACCTCTCATTACTACTACCGTTAAAATGTGAGGGGGACAGTTCCCCTCTCTTCTGTCAACGGAATGTGGGCGATACCGTCTACTACAGCAAATAAGTTTTCCCTAAAGTCTCCTCCAGTGCATATTAATTGTTGAATGTTTGTTTAACAACAAGGATGAGAAATATATAAGCATTTTGTAGCAGAACCCCATTAACTCCTGCACTCGGGCAGTGTTGTTGTTTTTTTGCTAGTAGTTGTGTCATAATGTTCCAGTTTGTCCTACATATTTTCAAAGCTAAAAAAAAACAGTTTGTTTCTGACGTCATATTCGGACGATTGTAATTAAGACAACAAAAACGCGACATTTTTTATTTAACATGTAATAACTCACTCATCTTAATATACTCGCAAACACAAGTTTAATTGTATTGTTTTGTTTGTTTATTGGAATTTCGTGCAAAGCTACGCGAAGGCTCTCTGCGCTAGCCGTCCGTAATTTAGCAGTGTAAAACTAGAGGGAAGGCAGCTAGTCATCACCACCAACCGCTTGGGCTACTCTTTTAGAAACGAAAACGAATAGTAGAATTAATTGACACATAATAACGGCCGCACGGTTGAAAGGACGAGCATGTTGAATGTAATGGGGATTCAAACCCGAGAACCTTAGGATTCGAGCGCCCTAACCATCTGGACATGACAGGTTAGGCTGTCCAGTATTCAACGTTTATCAAGGATAAAATTCGGACTTCTCTGTTGTTTACTTCATCGATGATCAGATAAACATTTATCTTACAAGCGAATGTATAGCTTATTTGTTTCATGTTGTAAACTGTATCGTGGCTTAACAGACGTAAATATATAAACCCTTACCAAAGGGACGCTTCACAGCATATAACCACCGGAAAATGTGGGTGTATTATCAGCGTAGCCATGAAAAGTGTTAGTGTGTAATTGTACGCACTCGTAATACTAAAGCCAGTATAGGTTTGATTCCTCACGGTTGAAAGAATGCTGATAGTCCATTATATAGTTGGCACTAATAACAACATGACAAATGTTAGCATATACCCTAAATTGTAACGTACAATCCATACGCACAAACATCATCATGCTGTTGACTCTAGGGCATAACAGAACATGTACACATGGCCATGTGTAGTGTGGTCAAGACTAGCTGGCCTTATGTAATATGGATGTGGTTAAGACCAGCTGTGTAGTGTTCACGTGGCCAACACCATCTGGCCCTGTATGATGTTCATGTGGTAAACACCTGCTGGCCCTCTGTAGTATGGATGTGGTCGAGACTAGCTGACCATGTGTAGTGTGGATGTGGTCGAGACTAGCTGACCATGTGTAGTGTGGATGTCGTCAAGACTAGCTGGCCATGTGTAGTGTGGATGTCGTCAAGACTAGCTGGCCATGTGTAGTGTGAATGTGGTCGAGACTAGCTGACCATGTGGATGTGGTCGAGACTAGCTGGCCATATGTAGTGTGGATGTTTGTTTATTTTGAATTTCGCACAAAGCTACTCGAGGGCTATCTGTGCTAGCCGTCCCTAATTTAGCAGTGTAAGACTAGAGGGAAGGCAGCTAGTCATCACCACCCACCACCAATTCTTGAGCTACTCTTTTACCAACGAATAGTGGGATTGACCGTCACATTATAACGGCCCCACGGCTGAAAGAGCGAGCATATTTGGCACGACTGGGATGCGAACCCGCGACCCTCAGATTACGAGTCACACGCCTTAACATGCTTGGCCATGCTGGGCCTAGTATGGATGTGGTCGATACTAAGTGAAAACAATACCGGTGTCTGGTAAAAGTTCCAATAATGTGAGTTAATAAATAATTTTTCCTTCAGAATAATATAAATATAGGTGAAGAACATTATTACTAGAGAAACTGTTGTTAGAATTGTGATTCAGTGAAGGACCTGGTTTTGATACCCGTGGTGGGCAGAGCACAGATAGCCCATTATGTAGCTTTGTGCTTAACTTTAAACGAACAATCGGTGAAGAACCAGAGTGCTAGACAAGTTGTTATTACAGTTGTGATCCAGTTTCGTCATACATTGAAATTTAATGTGTAAGCCAATAGTTAGATACATAAACAGACAACAGAAACGTTAGCATGTATATCTTCTTGTTTACTACATGGTCTCAGATTGTACGTGTATGTGTGTAACATAAATAATTAAGCCAGTGTTACAACGAACTCGGGCCATCAACTCCATACAGAAAAACCAGAACACACTGTATCCTGACCTAATGTCTAGAAACTATGCAAATTAGCAGTGTCACGATTCTGAAACTTAACTAAACATAACCTGCAGTTGTTTTGTTTTTGGTTAGACGATTTGTTTGTTTTTTTACCGCTATGTAATGTCCGCGCATCTTAACTTCTAGAATTTTCTTTAAAGTTTACGAAACTAGAAAAGATTTTTGGTTTATTACTTGCACACCAGGGTGTTTAAACCTTGCCGAAACACAGACTCGCCTCACCCGAAAGAAGAAACTCCTTGCAACATGTTTGTCAGTGAATAGCCATGCAGCGTTGCGCCATCTATAATTCTAAAACAATGACCACAGTTTTCTGGAAACTATCACATTTTTTTTCCACAAACTTACTAATCATTATATATCGTGTGTTACGTCACCACCAGGAAACCTATGTACATATTTCTAATCATTATATATCGTGTGTTACGTCACCACCAGGAAACCAATGTACATATTTCTAATCATTATATATCGTGTGTTACGTCACCACCAGGAAACCTATGTACATATTTCTAATCATTATATATCGTGTGTTACGTCACCACCAGGAAACCTATGTATATATTTCTAATCATTATATATCGTGTGTTACGTCACCACCAGGAAACCTATGTACATATTTCTAATCATTATATATCGTGTTACGTCACCACCAGGAAACCTATGTACATATTTCTAATCATTATATATCGTGTGTTATGTCACCACCAGGAAACCTATGTACATATTTCTAATCATTATATATCGTGTGTTACGTCACCACCAGGAAACCTATGTACATATTTCTAATCATTATATATCGTGTGTTACGTCACCACCAGGAAACCAATGTACATATTTCTAATCATTATATATCGTGTGTTACGTCACCACCAGGAAACCTATGTAAATATTTCTGATCATTATATATCGTGTGTTACGTCACCACCAGGAAACCTATGTACATATTTCTAATCATTATATATCGTGTGTTACGTCACCACCAGGAAACCTATGTACATATTTCTAATCATTATATATCGTGTGTTACGTCACCACCAGGAAACCTATGTACATATTTCTAATCATTATATATCGTGTGTTACGTCACCACCAGGAAACCAATGTACATATTTCTAATCATTATATATCGTGTGTTACGTCACCACCAGGAAACCTATGTAAATATTTCTGATCATTATATATCGTGTGTTACGTCACCACCAGGAAACCAATGTACATATTTCTGATCATTATATATCGTGTGTTACGTCACCACCAGGAAACCTATGTACATATTTCTGATCATTATATATCGTGTGTTACGTCACCACCAGGAAACCTATGTACATATTTCTAATCATTATATATCGTGTGTTACGTCACCACCAGGAAACCTATGTACATATTTCTAATCATTATATATCGTGTGTTACGTCACCACCAGGAAACCAATAAGATTGTTTTAATGCAACTTTCACCACACAGTGTCCGAAAAGTCTGGAACCACAAACACTTCAACACATTTAGAGAATGTGTTCCACCTGCATTCCTTGTAATCACAGACGTACGCAGAAACTTTCCACGGGTGGGTTTTAAGACAAAATCAACACACGAGGGATCGTCCTTCAAAATTTTGTCATCAAACTCAAGAAAATATGCAAGTTTCCAGAGTCAGATTTGATGGGTTTAGTGTTTAAGACTTTGGTTTAAGATATTCTGTAACTATGTATGTGTACAAGTAAAACTACCTGTCCCCAGTAAAATATCCTGTTAAAATAACTGTGTAATTAATTACTAATAACCCGGTGTTGAATATCCTGTAAAAGTAACAGTGTAATTAATTACTAATAACCCGGTGTTGAATATCCTGTTAAAACAAAAGTTGATATCAACATTATTCATGTTTGTTTCATCGTCATTTCAAAAATGAATGTTGAGTTTTTGCCTGCATGCACAGCTTTTCAAATAGATGTTTGTGTGTGTGTTTTATAGCAAAGCCATATCGGCCTGTCTGCTGAGCCCACCGAGGGGAATCGAACCCCTCATTTTAGCGTTGTAAATCCGTAGACTTACCGCTGTACTAGCGGGGGGTGTTTTCAAATGGAAGACAGAAACTACAGTTCGCAGTAAGGTGATAGTATAATTTGATTTCTCCCTTCAGATTCCTAACCCTAGAGAATAATTTCACCCGTGACTCACGTTGTCATACCAGTAATTACGATGTTATGCTTCTCTGTGTATGGTGCCTGTAAGACTTTACCAGTCTCGCTGATAACTCTCTGTCAGTATTGCCGGTAGGTGGCACACTATGTCGGTAATGTCAACAAGGCAGCGTCCGTTTCTTTAGTGACCTTAGTGATAATTATTATGTCACATATCGAAGGCGTGTCCGTGGTAGCGATGTGTCACAATAATTAGGTATAGGATAGATATCTAGAGATTTTAAGTAAAACAGTGACAAACCTGGTGGGTTTTATTAGAACTGAAAATTAAGTGTATTAAGTAATGTAAAGTTGTGGAGTGAATAGAAACTTTTAAATACATATACATATGCTGATGAAATAAAGAAAGAATCATGTTTCTCATTTTCCAGGAGAACAAGCGACCTCTTGCGAACACCAATGCTTCTAATTCGACACAATCTGGGTGACGATACTTCCATTCTCTTCTAACACTACAAAACATATCTGTATCATCATCAGTCGTCTCACACTCGTCACAGGTTCGTTTTCACGTGTTTGACGTCGCTGGTCTTTTTGTACCCACGTACCTTGAGCAATTCCCAGAGAAAAGAAACTCGTGGAAGTCAAGTCCCGAGATCTTGAGGCCCATTGCCTCAACGTCTGTGAATCCGATGTCCTGAAAAGGTGACATTCAAACAAGTTCTGAAATGAAGAAAAACTACAAATAATGTGTGGTTTCAGACTCTTCTGACACTCTTTATTTCACACTGCGGGATTATGACATTAGTGTCAGCACTTTCCTATCATATCCTTAAGGTTCTTATTGTGATAATGTGAAATGTAGCGTCTGCCATTTCCAAATACTTTCACACTTTCTCCACTGTTATACTTCCGTCCCTGGTAGGCGAGTGAAAAGTTTACGAAATTTTAAAATCCAAGATTTGATTTCTCAAGGTGGATAAAACGCAAAAAAAAACTCCTTATGTGGTCTTATGTTAGAACAAACACAAGAATTCAATCTCTTTCCTTTAGTCTTTCAGTTGACCAATGTCATCTCGCTTCCATTTCTTTCCAGTTTGCACGATGTTTCATTGATGACATCCAATACAGGTTTTAAAATCCAAGATTTGATTTCTCAAGGTGGATAAAACGCAAAAAAAAACTCCTTATGTGGTCTTATGTTAGAACAAACACAAGAATTCAATCTCTTTCCTTTAGTCTTTCAGTTGACCAATGTCATCTCGCTTCCATTTCTTTCCAGTTTGCACGATGTTTCATTGATGACATCCAATACAGGTCTTACGAGATCGTCCTGAGCTGTGCCCTACCAAACAGGTTGTCAGTTTTCTCATTGAACGATCTCCTGATGTGACTTGCATTATAGGTAATTATGTGTCTTCAAGCCCCTCAAAGGATTTTACTCATGTTTTTTTTTAGCCAAAAGTGTCTTCAATTTTGTGATTAAGTTACTTAAGTATATCACGAGTATGATCCTCTCATAATGTTCAAAGGACTTTCTATGCAGTCTAAACTATACGTTGCTATAACCAATGTCAAACTCTGTATGATGTTATCCATTCCATTACCTTGTCTTTGTTGATCAGTTCTTACTGTTCTCCACACATTTTGCTGTCAGTCTTCACTGTGTTTAAATTTAATGCCATCTGGCCAGACCCACTCACCACTGTTAGTATTTTCTCATGGACAAAGCTCCTCTTCATCATTCATGGCCTCTCTGACCCATGACTTATTCAGTTTAAGCCTCTGTTGTGTGCCCTTTGGTTGTGTTTTCTCTTAGAAGTACTTGACTGGCTTGAATCCTTTGTCCTGTACTTTATTTGGCTTCTCAGATCAAAACATAAACGTAGGGTTTGGCCGGGTTAGGCCGTTTCTGTTGCTACTCTTATGACTCTGTTCTCCCTCTGTAATTTGGTAATCACTAACCTTGCCCTGTTGCACGTAAATGGATTCCATATTCTATTTTTGTCAGATTGATAAAGCTTCTCTGCTGGACATTACAATGATTTCTGTGGTAATTCCGAAACAGTGAGATTACCATTAACCAATTTTAACTGACCGCACATGGCATCCAGCATACTCAGTACTGGTGTCCGAGACTATTATTCCCTTTAGCTCAATTGTCCACTCAACTGTAGGCATCTGCAGATTCAAACAGCTCAATAGCACAGTGCTGTGATCGCCTCACACACTGCTTGGTGTTGTGTTTAGATACTGAAGAGGGAATATTTAACCGTTGTGATTCAATACTGAGTTAGCGAGTTTTAGTCCTATTAATTGAATTTCTTGAATATCGAGTTTGTGTTTCGACGAAGGAATAGATAAAGCTAAGAAATGAGAAAATTAGTAAGTAGGTAATTGCTATTTGTGAAGTTAGGCTTTTCTTTAGAACCCATCACAACAATACCGTGATGTATCACAAGTCTCCTGGCTAGATCTTCTAAACATGTTTTGATTTCTAAGGTTGGAATGTACCAAGGTGCTATTGCAAAGTTAAATCCTTTCTTAAATAGATGTATCTCGTCTATGTTTAATTGACGGTCGGATCTGTTAATTATGAGGTTAGTCAACGGTTTGTCGTTTTGATGTCTTTTCTGTTGTTTGCATCTTAGTTTTTCTAGTTTTTTGTTGTGGCAGATCTTTTTGTCTCTGTCGTTCTTAGTATTGATTTGGTTTATGTTTCGTTGTATAAGTCCGTAAATCTCTGGTTTAATGCAGCATGCCAGTTGATGGTCTAGGTTCATTTTTTGTTTTTGTACGTCATGTAGTTCTTTGTATTTTGTGTTCAATATGGCTTTAAGTAGTTTTTTTTTTCTGTGAATTTTGGATAATGTTTGTGCACTGATTAAATTTTTTGATTGTTTTTACCTTTACAAAGTTAGGGGATAGTTGTTCTTTTCTACATTGTTAAATGTCATTTCTTCTATTTATAATTCTTTGGTTTAAGTTTCTTAGTTTCTTTAAACAGAAAAGACACCAACACGACAAACCGTTGACTAACCTCATAATTAACAGATCCGACCAACAATTAAACACAGACGTGATACATCTAATTAACAAAGGACTCAATACCGTGATATGCTTCAAAGATGAAAAACGAGTCCAGTGAATTTCGATTGGTTGAGTTTGTTTTGAATTTCGCGCAAAGCTACACAAGGGTTATCTACGCTAGCCGTCCTTAATTTAGCAGTGTAAGATAAGAGGGAAGGCAGCTAGTCATCACCACCCACCGCCAACTCTTGGGCTACTCTTTTACCAACGAATAGAGGGACTGACAGTAACATTATAACGCCCCCACGGGTGAAAAGGCGAGAATGTTTAGTACGATGGGGGATTCGAACCAGCGACCACCAGATTACGAGTCAAATGCCTTAACCCACTTGATCATGCCGGGGCCTTCCAACATTTAGAATCCAATGTTATTCTATTAGTAGTATTACAATAACGGTTTTTTTTTTTTTGTATTTAGGCACAAAATTATACAGTGAGTTATCTGTATAACAGAAATCCAGTTTCAGTGTTATGAACTTTCACACTTGTCGTTGAGCCACTTGGTGATGGGTGCCGACTAGTTGCCTTCCCTTTAATCTACCACTGCAAAGTTAGGGATGGTTAGCGCATTCAGTCCTCGGGTAGTTTTGCGCTAAATTCCAAAATAACAAACACTTAGCGGATAAGAAAAAATTATCTGTTTGTGCTACTGTGTTTGTGGCAACCTGCAAGGCCAGGTGGTTAGGGAACTTGACTCGTAATCCGAGGGTCGCGGGTTCGAATCCCCGTCACACTAAACATACTTGCCATTACAGTCGTGGGGGCATTATAATGTGACGGTCAATCCCACTATTCATTGGTAAAAGAGTAGCCCAAGAGTTGGCAGTGGTTGGTGATGACTAACTGCCTTCCCTCTAGTCTTATATTAATAAGTTAGGGATAGCTAGAGCAGATAGCCCTCGAGTAGGTTAGGTTTGTGTGAAATTCAAAAACAAACAATTCATACCTTTCCACAGAACTCTATACTTGTTCAAAACAGCTGTTTAACATAATAGCATAAACACCTCAAAAATTCAGTACTGCTGTTTCTTAAGATTGTTAACAATTCCATCTAATAAAATTACCGATAAAAATAATTTTATATTCAAAATCAGAGGGGCATAAAAATACCACTTCACTTCTTTTATCCTTAAAAGTCACTTGAGCCGAACGGTGAAAAACAAAATATTCTCTGAAACGTTTCACTTGTATAGGTAGTTTAACATATACAATATGAATAACGATCTACTTATAAATACGTTCAGACAGACGAATGACAGTAAGTTGGGATGTGAATCACGATCTACTTGTAAATATGTTCAGACAGACGAATGACAGTAAGTTAAGATGTGAATCACGATCTACTTATAAATACGATCAGACAGGCGAATGACAGTAAGTTGGGATGTGAATCACGATCTACTTATAAATACGATCAGACAGGCGAATGACAGTAAGTTGGGATGTGAATCACGATCTACTTATAAATACGATCAGACAGGCGAATGACAGTAAGTTGAGATGTGAATCACGATCTACTTATAAATACGATCAGACAGACGAATGACAGTAAGTTGGGATGTGAACCATTATCGACTTATAAATACGTTCAGACAGACGAATGACAGTAAGTTCGGATGTAAATCACGATCTACTTATAAATATGAGGTTTATCACCTTTCATAATTTCTTGATTCTTTAAAGGTTTGGTCATTCGTTAATTGACTCTTTTAAGAGTATACCATGTATTACATTTGGTATTCAAATACTAATCATATGGAGATAAAATGATTTTAGGCTTTAATTATGAATGCTGACCACAATGACGTCAGAGCTACCATAGTGTCAGAGCATGTAAGTCAAGCCGATTTTATCTACAAAGAAACTGTGTGTTCTAAAACCATTCAGCCACTTCTACAAAGATACAAAAAATAGGACATTACAAATGTAAACCGTGCACGAAGCGTGATTTGTAGAAAAAATTAGGGACATTCGCTTCATTACGACCTAGAAGAAATCAGTTCTCGTTGAAACTTGTTTTTAATATTTTAATTTAGAGATTTTGTATTGTTTAATAACTAGAAATTTCTTGAGCGTCTATACATGACGCAATGGTCACGTGACATTTCAGTCTTGAGAAGAAATATGTACCGAATAAAACACTGTTGTGAATTACTCAGTTAGTGATTCAAACGGTTAGATACTGCATTAGTTTTGAATTTTCTTTGTTTATAGGAAAAGAAACTTATCAAACAAGTAACTGTTGAGATGTATTTGCAAGTTATGACTATTGCTTAGTTATGGTTCACCTGCTGGGCCAGTAGTAAATTTACGAACTTACAAAGCTAAAATCGGGGGTTCGATTATTCGCGGTAAACACAGTATATAGCCCAATATGGCTTTTCTCTCAAACAATCAAATCAAACCTTAGTTGTAAGTAAGTCGTGAAAAGGTGTCACTTGTAAACAATTTAGTTGAAGAAATAAAACGCTTTACTTTCCATTAAGTGGACTGTGAAATGTTTTATTATTAATTCAATAATAAAAAGCCAAATGACAAAAACTGGTACAATATTCTACAGGATATTAGTTTATGTTACAGAAGTATATTATGAAAGAATATTAAATTACTCAAACTCATTAATTTGTCATAATATCAGCTTTATATTCTGTATGATATTATCAAGTATATTTTCTATATTTATTAAACATTAAATGCTTCATGAGAAATGTGTGCAATACGGTTGTTGTCTTAACTTTGATGACGTCAAAAGGCCTGGATTGTTATATATATTTATATAAACTTTCTGTTAATACAATGGTTGAAATAATGGGCCTCATTAATTGACTTATAGAAAGACATCAGGTGGTATTATGCAATGGTTTAAAAGTTTGACTTAAATACATGTCTTGTGCGTTATGGATGAAAAGTTTCCAGTTTGGAAAATTAAAAAAAAAATCTTTGTGGCGTATAAGAAATTTAATAATTATAAAAACTGAAGAATCTGGGTTATACAAAGGTTTAGTCATCGTTGCATGGTAGACGGATACCTGTTTACCAACTGTACGTATACTTATGACCTTCTTAATTTGACAGAAAATAATCGTTTGCATATTTATTTAATAAAAGTTTACATGAAAATGTAGGAGCAAACCCAATACGACAGGTAGATGTGAGTTATGTGTAATTAGGTTGATATAAGTTTACTGTAGGTCTAATCCGTTGTGATATTTATAATAAATGAATCGTGATGAAGAAAAGGCCTACTTCTTTTCTTTTTACAATCTTAGAATAAGATGTACCCAACATATTAAGTATACGCGGAAATTTTAAAGGAATCTCGCATATAGCATATATAACGAAGGTTAGGCCTAGCATAGTGTTACAACGCACTGCACTGTTTAGGACAGCGTCACTTGTCAACCCTTTCCACACCAAAGACTGACAATATGGCGGTAACGAACTTGTGGTTTCCAAACACTGGCTCAGAAGTAGGGCAAGCCGGAGTGTATTACAGTTCACATGATGTAAGAGGCCGTTTGAGAAAGGTTGATCTGCGAATAAAGTTTTCCTTTTCACGATATCAGACAAATGGTCTACATACGAGCGTGTTGTCCTCCAACATTGAATATGAATTATCTGCGTGCGTCACTAAGTGGTTAACCAATAGTATTTAGGGAATCTGTAGATTTACGTTTCAAAGATTTAGTTGTCATATTCCCTTCTTCACGTGTAATGTTTTCGGTACACGTTTAATTAACAGACATTTCTACTCATGTATAAAACTGCACTGACAGCCATTTTAGCCTTAGGTGCGACTGAGCATGCGTGAATAAGTGGCACCTGGTAGATAGATATACATGATGGAAAATTGTTAAAATATTTTGTGAGTATCCCAATTCTCGGATTAAGTTTAACCATATTTGTTGTTTCGGTTCTTAGATGTAAACATTGTTTAACGAATTCCAGCTAATGAATTTTGTTCTCTCTCTATTTTTGTTTGATACAGTTAGAAGTTGTACAAAATATCAAATTAACAGTCCCGTATTGAACTTGATCCATCACAGCTGTGGAACAATAACCTCAATGTATTCAATATCTGCTGCTGTATGTAAACCTTCCAATATATTTTCATGACTCTTATTAGTGCACCTAAGAGTTTCTTATCACGGTGCCTTCTGTACACTATCTATTCTCAGTGGGATAGCGGTATGTTTCCATAATCACAACGCCAGAAACCGGGTTTTCATAACCCTGGTGGGCAGAGCACAGATAGCCCATTGTGCAGCTTTGTGCTTAACTACAAACAAACTTACCCACACATTGCTGCCTGATACACACTTCTCGCCGTGATGGTTTCACTACACATTCTTTCTGGTTATAAAGGTGTACATGAAATTATAATTTCAAATTTAATTAGTCGATCGTTATTATTAACACTGAATTTAATATATTCGGTTGTTAAATATATATTAATCCGGCCGTTTCTAATTTGGTATGTGGTAACGCGGAAGTTATGCGTATATATTTGTGTGATGTAAGTTCCGAACTATAGTCATTGGTGTTTAATTTACTTTGCTTCAATGTTTTTATTTTATGTCGTTTGAATTATTAATTTAATACAATTTTCAAATGTTCCGCTATTTTGGCAGTTAATTTGGTTTAGATCATTGTTGTAACGAATATAAAGGTCTTTGATTTGGTAGTCTAATCAGGATTATTAGGTTACTGATATTCTTGAGATGAAATTTGGGTAGTTTGGAAGAAAAATTAAATATGATAAAATATGTTTTTTGAAGTTTAAAAATGTCATATATCTAACATTAATGCGAATATCTTTAATTTCATTTTCAGATTTGGTAAAGAAAGAAATGGGTGGCAAAAACACCAAAACGTTCAAGATCCAAGACGATTCAAAGAACACGTACAGAAAGATTCCTTTACATACAGTGGAGGGTTTACCTATTCCAACATCCATCTTTACTCCTGAAAACTTACGGTCAGCAATCTCCTACAAAGCTAGACCAGAAGACGTTTTTATTGTAACTTATCCCAAATGTGGAACCACCTGGATGCAGTACATTGTATGGGAAATAATCAATGAAGGGGCTCCACTGCCTTCTTTTGATGACATGAATATGAAATACACTCCTTTCTTGGAACTCATAGGAGGAGAAGTGGCAGAAACCATGAAACCACCAAGACTTTTGAAAGTTCATCTTCCTTACCATCTCACACCGCATCATCCCGATGCTAAGTATATTTTGGTGGCTCGTAATCCCTTCGATTGCTGTGTGTCTTTTTACCATCACACCAAGAAGATAAAGAACTGTTATCATTTCGAAGATGGAACTTTCGATGACTTTTTCGAATGCTTCATTCGAGGGGAAGTTCATTATGGAGACTTTTTTGATCATCTTCTTTCCTGGTGGCCACATCGTCAGGACCCTAATGTCTTTTTTCACTACTTACGAAGAAATGAAGTTGAATCCAGAGAACAGCGTGATGAATGCAGCCAAATTCTTGGGAAACAATTACTGGGAGAAACTCAGAGATGATAAAGATATATTAAATAAGATATTAGAAAACACCGGTTTCAACAACATGAAGGAAAAACTACAATACAATATTGGTCACGATGGTGATAGTGACCAGAAAGTTGAATTTTTTCGTAAAGGACAAGTTGGAGAGTGGAAAGAGAATTTTTCAGACGAGCAGTATCGTAGACTAAAGAAACACATGATGCAGAAAACAGAAGGAACTGATATTCCACAGTTGTGGAAAGATATCTGACTTGAGATTATTAACTGATTTTTAAAGCAATGAAAAATTCATTATAATAATGCTTTTCTATATATAGTTATAAACTGAAGGACGGGAATAATTAACATGGTGTATCAGACGTTCTCTCACTTTAAAGTTTTTCACATGTATCTATATCCAAAAGTATATATAGTGACTTGGTTTGAACTGGTTCAAACATCATATGTTATTTTTATAAGTTTTATACATTATTTTATAAAATTATTCAAATTATATACATGTATACATTCCGTATATATAAACTTGAAAATATATATTAAAATAAACATTCTTTGTAAACTTATAGAAAAATGTGTACGAATTTCTTAATTTGTGTTTCGACACTTAGAACACCGGTACTGTCACCGTGTTGAGTTTGGCTTTAATACCTGCTACCGATATTCAGGTTTGAAAAGCGTCATTATATTAGTATCTCTCAATAGATAAGTCGATCGGTTTGTCATTTTTATTCCACCAATCAGCTCGAGGTGTGTTTTGTAGTAGAGGTGACTGGAAAGTATCTCGTGTTGTGTAATAGGCTTGGTTTGGTTTGTTTTAAATTTCGCGCAAAGTTACACTAGGGCTATCTGCGCTAGCCGTCCTTAATTTAGCAGTGTAAGACTAGAGAGAAGACAGCCTCTCATAACCACTCATTGCGAACTCTTGGGGTACTCTTTTACGAACAAATACTGGGATTGGCCGTCACATTATAACGCTCCCACGTGGAATAGGCTTAACCTCTCGATAATAAAAATGCCCACATCAGATTCGTTCAGAAGTCTATGTACGTAACCTCTCACATGAACAATCTATGGAAGAAGGTCGCTGAATTGTTTTAGTTACATTTAATACATAACACTGTCTATACGTGTTATCAAATACAACAACCAAAAGAAAAGTTTAACTCGTAAAGCACGAGTTTTCCTTTTAAGATAAATTAAAACAATATGTATGGTGTTGCTAGATACCATTTTATTCACCGCTTTGGACCGATATTTACGTAACATTTAAAGAATGTGCAGAATTTACGCTACAAATTTATTCCTGTGATTTATTCAGAAGTTAAAATATTTAAGATACTAAAGATAAGTACACATCCAAACTGTCCTACAATTCACTATTTGCTGCATTTTCTAAAAGCGAGAATTCTATCCCTCATCAGGACAATGGCAAGTGAAAAGCATAACAAAGCCAGCTTCATGTAGCGAACATGTATATAATATGTGCGGTATTTTTGGTTGTAATTCGTTCACAACTGGTAAATTGAATGTTAAATTGGACTTATTATTTAGTTTAGGAAGTCTTTATGAGTTAAAGCCATCACGATTACGTCATAGTAAGATTGGCGAATCAGAGCCAAGTAGAATTGTAACAAACGTATGTGTATTTTCAAGGTGGAAGTGCCCGTTTATCGAAAGTGATTAGGGATAAATACAGTTTCTAGCATAGAAATCAGTGTTAAGAAAATATATTTTAAGATCAAACATATTTTTCAGTTACATAGGTTTTTACACGAAGGTTAAAGAAACATCTATAAGGTTAGTTCACTAACCTTAAATACATTTATTTATTGCCTTGAAGTTTAACACAGAAACATAAAGACATAAAAGAACGAAAAACTGAAACAATTTGTAAAGGATACACAACGGTACAAAATAAATGGAAAATGTCTGAAGTAATAATTCCCAAAAATATTGAAAATATTTTATTTGTGAAACAAAACAAATAACGCAGATGAAAAAACCATACAGCTGAAAAAATAAAAAATGGAGGCAGAGTGTGAATGCAATGACCAAGAACCAGATATCACGACCACCCACTGTTTGGGTGCATCCCGAATATCACGACCACCCACTGTTTGGGTACATCCCGAATATTACGACCACCCACCGTTTGGGTGGATCCCGAATATCACGACCACTCACCGTTTGGGTTTTTTTTGTATTCGTTCGTTATTGTTATAAAGTGCTAATACTTCTCCCATATATTATTGATGCAGACATAACAGTTGATTATTTTCATTTGTATTTACATATATGTAATAGATAATTGTAAAATATTAAATTGTTATACACAAAAGAAAACAGGTATAACTGAACAGAGTGCAAAACATTTCACATACATCCCACTGTTTGCATCAAGTTGTGAGGAAATATCTGCTTAGACAAAAAGGTGGAAGAGGGTAAATCAGAAATAGAACGAATTTCCTTTTGTTTGTTGTTAAATGCAGAGATACACAATTGGTTTTGTGTGCTATACCCCTTACAGGTATCGAAACTTGGTTTTTAGCATTATAAGCCTTTAGATTTTTGTTGACCCACGGGATGGGGTATTGGAGGGGAATAAACTAGCATTTTATTACAATGGACCGATTATATGTAATACTGTGACTCCCCCTTCTGACCACCTGGAGAACTGAAATGCTTACTTCAGGGCATAAGTTTAAGATATCATCCATAGTGATTTGTCATAACCTATTTAATTTTTGTTTTTCTCATTTATCATCTGTTTTTCTTCTTTTCTTGATAAAAAAAATATTCCAACATCATGACGAAGACAATAAAAGGCAACATGGATGTGAATCTTTTCGGGTTCCGAATCATGTGTTTTATGTGTGTAACAAGAGAATTGAGGTCAAATTTGGGAGACGATGCAACCCCATCGGTTTGTATGGATCTTACTTCGACATATATGAAATCTTAAAATGAAATTTCTCTCATTGTGGTCTGCTCTTTCGTATTTTGTGAAAAGAAATGGAAGTATAAATATTTTCACTTGATTGACATCGAAATCTAATATCACTTTTCAAGTCAGTGTCACATAAAATGACATGTTTATACATTAAATAGCCTTGAGAACATTAGTCTGATTACATATGGATTTGTTCTTTTAATATTCATTAATTTCCTCTACTGTATCGTATTTCTGTAGATTATTCTCAGTATGACAGTGACGTTCTTATGCCACATTCTTAGATCGGTTATCTCAATGACTCTATGCTTCCTTCAGTATTTGTAGAATCTACACTTAATAACAGTTGATTGATTTTTATAGTATTCTACAGTTACGGTCGTCTGTTCGTAAACGTTGGGTTTATTTGCAATTCAGTGAAAGAGACACATCACCTTCACTTACTAAGCCTATAAATTCAGTGAGAGATACACATAACCTTCACTTACTAAGCCTACTGCTTGTCGGAATTTTTGTTTTCTCTAAAGGACGTGATTTTCTTCAATTTTTTGTTATAAATTAAAGATGGAATCTGAAACATCTGATACAGCACTAAAAATTAAAATGGGAAATCGATTATTAGGGAATAGAAATAAATCAAATGTATACCTGTTCCATTCAGTACCAATAAAATCAAAGTAGAAAAAAAAAATCGGAACAGCAGACGATGTTCGGCATAAATTAGTTTTTGTCAGGTTTTCTAGTAATATGATATTTTACAAGTGTCTTCTTTTTACTGTTTATAGATATGTTCGTTCGTCATTAACCTAATTGTTATGGTTACATCAGTCGAACAGTATAATTTTCACCCCGTTTGCTAGCTATCATTATAGGTATAGTTTGTTTTGAATTAAGCACAAAGTTACACCATGGGCTATCTGTGCTCTGCCCACCACGGGTATCGAAACCCGGTTTTTACTGTGTGTAAGACCGCAAACATACCACTGGGAGTCTATTGATATAGAATACAGAGCAATATAAATACTTTAAAGTTTTTAGCAAACTTAGGCCTATGTTTATTTTGTATAGTATTTAACGTTTGAAAGAAATTATTTTTTTCGTAGAAATTAATGTCTTCAAGGAAGTGGTATCACCAAGGTTATTGCGTATCTCTGAAATATATGAAATTAAATTTTATTTTATTCTAAATAAAATTAACTTATTTTTCGAGGTGTAGTGGGTTGATACTTTATTATTATTATTTTTAATAATGCTGTTGAATATCTTTTCATATTATAGCTTCAAAGTGGCGAATATAAAATAGGTTTAATACGTGTAGCGGAACGTTAGGCATAGCTTTATTTCAACACGGTGGTAAGTCAAAAAACAGAATAAATACGTCATTTTATTAAATAAATATAATCTAAACACTAGTTTATTGTGTTCTGTCGTTTTCTCTGTTAACTTCTTCATTTGAACTCTAGTTCCATTAATTCAAATTAATATCGTGATATCTTTGAAAGTTTATAGGTATAACATGTAAATCACGCTAAATTATTAATAAATATATTTTATTATTAACATGACGTATACAAGAAAGACTTGTTATCAAGTTATATTTCTAAGTTCTCTGTAATTAAAGATAAACTCAATTACTTTAGTGTGAAAACAAAACAATGATAAAAATAATTGTTTTTTAAATGATAGACTTAACAGTAATAGTGTTGATAATAATAAGCTACTGGTATTTGTTATTGAGTTTTTTGGGTATTTATTTCGGGCTATAAATATAACTTATAAATACATTGGTTAAGACTAGTGTAGGACTTAAGTGTTCACAGTATGTTAAGTGTAGCTAAGTAATGGGTGCAATGAGTGGGTGATACTTGGGAAGATCTACAATTTTTTATGTGTAGTTTGAAGGAGAACTTGGAGGTTATCATAATTAAAACAAAGGCAGTAGATAAAACAGTGTAGCAGGATTTTAAGAGGAGATTTAACTTTTACGTTTAAGGAATACATCAGTTAGCACTGACTTTCAGTATGTTAGAGTAATATGAGGGTTAAACATACTGGGCTCGGTTATAATGAGCCCATTCTGCTGAGCAACAAATTTCAGCCCTTGGCTTCTACAGACGAGGAGATGATGGAGGGAAGGAAAACCAATGGGCCAAAGATGGATGTGGTTGTAGTTGTAGGTGGTTACTTGACAAGGTATGTAGATAGAATTGTCTGTGTGGTAAACAAGGAGAAAGTAATCTGATTGGATATAACTGACAGAACAAGAGAAATTATAAAAGGGACCAGATATGAAGTTTTTTGTGCAGCATATAGGGGCCAACTATGTAAGAAAGGTAAGTCAGAGGAGCTATTTAATAAGTATAGGAGGTTGAGAAAGGCATTTAAAGAAAAAGACCATAACATAATTTTCTCAGGAATACTGCCCAGAATTAATTGTGGAGATAAAGTTTGTAAGTAGGGTTAAACGCTAGGCTTAGGTTAATATCTAAGAATTAGCTAGTTGGACTTGTGGCATTAGTTTAGTGAAATAAATGAACTTTTTAGAATGGATGATTTATATTTAAATAAGAGACTGGCTTACTTGGTAAGGCTATTAACACAGCTGTAAGAGAAGTTTAAAACTGGGACTAGATAGTGGTGAGGGTAATGAAAAACCAAATGCACAAAGAAAAGTTTAGTGTGGGAAATAAGTATAGGAATAGTTATAATAATAGGCTTAATTGTAACTGTTGTAGTGTTATAAGTATAAGAAATAAAATAGATGACATCAGAGCATAATGACTTTAGATATAATAGAAGTAACTGAAACATGCTTGATAACGATGAGCCCAGGGCTTGGTCTAAGGACCTTTACTCTTTTGATTTACATCAATCACATTGATGAAAGAATGATTAATAAAGCTCTTAAATGTGCTGATCATGTTGAGGTATTTGGTGTTGCTGCCTGAAAAGAGGATACTGTTATTTTACAAAAGGATTTAGATCATTTACTGAGTTGGGTAAATAAATGGTAGGTGGGTTTTAATTATAATAAATGTAAGATAATGCTTGTTTGTTTGTTTTGAATTTCGCGCAAAGCTACTCGAGGGCTATCTGCACTAGCCGTCACTAATTTAGCAGTGTAAGACTAGAGGGAAGGCAGCTAGTCATCATCACCCACCGCCAAATCTTGGGCTACTCTTTTACCAACAAATAGTGGATTGACCATCACATTATAACACCCGATGGCTTAAAGGGTGAGCATGTTTGGTGCAACCAGGATTCGAACCTGCGACCCTCAGATTACGAGTCAAATGCCTTAACGCACTTGGCCATGCCGGGCCCATAAGATACTGCATGTGAACTATCATAATTTGAATTATAAATATATATTGCATTAGAATAACATAAACAGTGTTATGAAAGAAAGGAATCTTCTTGTAATGGTTGACCGGTCTCTTAAGCCATCCAATCAGTGTGCTGTTGTTTCTGATAGAGCAAATAGGATTTTAGGTTGTATGTACAGAAATATTGAATACAAATCTAAAGAGATTATAATTTCACTTTGTAGGTTACTGGTTACATCACATTTTAAATATTGTGTTTAGTCTTTGACTCCTTACCTCAGGACAAACATTGAATTGTTGGAAAGAGTTACTAGAATTGTACCAGGGATGTAGCGGTTGTCATATGAGGAGAGGTTGAATCTCTCAAGTGCTTTATGTATATATATTTTCAGAATAAAAAAGATGCTTGATGGAGGTGTAACGAGCAACTTAAATAGTTTCTAATACAAATAATATAATTCTGGTTCAGTTTCATATGGAGAGAAGATAATGGTTGATATTTTAGAGAGTGACAATGATGGATACAGTTACTTTAGTAGGTTCACATTATTTGAAGATTAGTTTTGACATATAACACAAAATATAAATGACAAGTTGTAAATAAAGGCACTACTTTTATGATTCAGTTTTCAATAAGGTCTTAGGATTCTAAAACATTCATTTAAACAAAGTAAAATGGCATGATTTTAATTCACAGTATTCTATAACATTTACAATAACATTGTTGTTAATATACAAATGAAAATAATTATTTGAACTTCAGGTTATAAAATTATGTTACTTCAACAAATATGAATATGGGAAAAGGATTGTTTATTCAAATTCGAAACATTGATTAGTTTCTTTGAGTGTGAAGGGCTAAATTAGCCCATTGTGCTTATTAAGTTATTTGGATTTTGGGTTTCTATCTTTGATATTTCTAAATTTCATAAGCTGATCTTGTTACAAATATTGAACTACACTTAAAAAGTTGTACTTACGTAGCTTATAATCTACTGTTCTTAACTCTGGCTTTATTGTTAGTTAGAAACAAGTTTTGATGCTGTTTAACTTGTAGAATGCTCTGTCTATAAGGACTACCAAATTATTAATATTAAGGCCTAACAAACAGTTTAGCACTAACTGAAGGAAGGTTTGCTCCTGAACTATGGTAATCACTTCAAAAATGTTAAGAAACATTTTTTGTCTACAGATGTCACTGTGGGGAAACATAAGTGTATTATAAAAATAAAACATAATTTGTGATTGAGTCACACATAAAAACACCAGTAAATACATTATGTAACCAATAGGTATCTAAAACATGGAACTTCTATCATTATCAGAGACCAATATTCGACTGTAATTTGAAGATTCTTTTGAAAATTCGAATAAACCACCATGAAATGAGTTCAGGTTTTATGTATTTACCACTAGTTTGAAAATATCTACTAAGTGTTTGTTAATAATACAGAATTCTAATAAATGTAGCTCAAAGCAACTACAACGTATTACATGAATATAGATAAAACAGTAAGTGTGGTCAAGTGATGTTGTTGTTAGTACATACAACAGTAAGTGTTGGAAGGGTCAAGTGATGTTGTTGTTCGTACATACAACAGTAAGCGTTGGAAGAGTCGAGTGACGTTGTTGTGAGTATATACAACAGTAAGCGTTGGAAGACTCGAGTGACGTTGTTGTTCGTACATACAACAGTAAGCGTTGGAAGACTCGAGTGACGTTGTTGTTCGTACATACAACAGTAAGCGTTGGAAGAGTCGAGTGACGTTGTGAGTATATACAACAGTAAGCGTTGGAAGAGTCGAGTGGCGTTGTAGTTCGTACATAAAACAGTAAGCGTTGGAAGAGTCGAGTGACGTTGTTGTTAGTATATACAACTGTAAGCGTTGGAAGAGTCGAGTGATGTTGTTGTTAGTATATACAACAGTAAGTGTTGAAAGGGTCAAGTGATGTCGTTAGTATATACAACAGTAAGCGTTGGAAGGGTCGAATGATGTTGTTAGTATATACAACAGTAAGTGTTGAAAGGCACAAGTAATGTTGTTAGTATATACAACAGTAAGCGTTGGAAGAGTCCAGTGACGTAGTTGTTAGTATATACAACAATAAGCGTTGGAAAAGTCGAGTGACGTTGTTTCTACATACAACAGTAAGCGTTGGAAGAATCGAGTGGCGTTGTTGTTTGTACATACAACAGTAAGCGTTGGAAGATTCGAGTGACGTTGTTGTTCGTACATACAACAGTGAGTCGTAAATAGATACTTTGAAAAAAACGATATATGTTCCTCGCCCGTCGAAGTTAGTTCCATGTCCTAAGAGGAGGTCAGTACGGCTTAGTTCCTTCCCACAGTTTAGTCTATGCGTCCTGAGAAAGTAATAAATGACTGTAAAACACATTCCCCCGCGGCTCTGAAGGACCCTAAGTCCAATATCGGCTCTTCATTTTGTAATACCCGACTATGGATTTTTGCCCTCGCTTGAACTTCAATAAATCCTCATTGCTCTTGAACTTCAATAAACCCTCATTGCTGTTGAACTTCAATAAATCCTCATTACTCTAGAACTTCAATAAATCCTCATTGCTCTTGAACTTCAATAAATCCTCATTACTCTAGAACTTCAATAAATCCTCATTGCTCTTGAGCTTCAATAAATCCTCATTACTCTTGTACTTCAATAAATCCTCATTGTTCCTGAACTTCAATAAATCCTCATTGCTCTTCCCCTTTTATCAAGTTCTCTTATCATATTTTAGTCTCCCTGGTTTTATTAAATCATGAGTGAAGCAAAGAAAAAGAAATTTCTGACTGTCCCCGGTTAAATTTGTCCGTAAGCTTCTGTTTGGGGTCAAATAACACTTTGTAACAAAATTTTTACTTTTTCTTGTTCCTGGGTAGAAAGTGTTATTTCCCAATTGATTATTTCTAAAGTAAATGGAAAAGACCTATTGTTTCTTCAAACTTTGCTTTTCTCACCTGGGTAATGAAATTTTCAAATTTACCCATTTTCCAGAACATTCCAGGTAGATTTAAGTGCTGAGAAGCTGATAGAGAAGATTCCTGCACTTACAAGAATTTTCAAGAACTTTCTAGAATGTTCTAGAACTTTCCATTGTAATATATACAGGGACTCACCACTTCAGTTTAGTTCTAGCTGTCTGAGTGAACACATAGACCTATCTGATTTTATCAGAGATGGCATCAGGAAGCTGCAAGCATTCTCCAGACGCATCCAGAAGCCTCAAAGCTGTGCTGCGAATTCATACCGCTAGAAACCGGGTTTCGATACCCGTGATGGGCAGATCACAGATATCGCATTTTGTAAAGTTTCTCCTTCACTGCAAACCAACAAGTGTATTGAAACTCTTGTTAACATGATATTAAATCTACACAATCGTACAAGGGGAAAAGACGTTGTCACGATATGTCACAAGTAATGCTAACAGTTTTGAAACGTGAAACAAGTTGTGGTACTGTACCTGAGTACCTTCAAAATCACTCAATAACTATCTTAGTTTATATAGTCTCCACATGTCTCAAGAGTTCTGGATATGTTATTATTAATACGTGACAGGTATTTCACTTATTCCCATTTCAAGAAATCAGCGAAGGTTACACATGAAGTTGTCTTTGATTTTCATTGTCAGTTGACCTATACAGTGGATAGGTAGTCAGTACGTACACGAACGGTAAACATTATCATTCTGTTTGACAGTTTCTGATTTAAAAACAAATACCGAAATTTTGTCTCCGTAACATTTGTATGATTGCTATGTTGTTGATATAGCCAGTTTATTGTCACAGCAGTAGACATGTCATCAGGTCCGTCACAGATAACGTAGACCACTAACGTTTTTATTTGATTCGTGCCAGCTGTTTAGCTTTAAAAGGAAACATTTCTCAACTGGGGTGCAACTCAGAATTATTAGCATGAATCTCAAACCTGCACGTGAAGTCGAGTTTTTACTAAAGTGGGCTAATTCATTTTAAGTAAAGTGGACTTTATAATAACACTAGTTGGATAGCAGTACAGGTTTCAGTTTGTTCTCGAGAGCTCGTGAAGATAGAGATGTCAACATGAAGAGAAAGAAGGTGTTAGTTTCCGATAGTTATCCCAGATATCAATAACTACCGACGACAGACATTGATGGCTCACATGTTGTATATGCGGGTTACAGAGTCGTTCTTTGTGTCACCAACAAATTTTAAGACTTGCATACTTTATTACTGCGCTTTCAGGATATAATCAACATGCCTCACGTACATACAGTGCTCTTGACAACACATTAAAAGTGTAATTATTAATTATACGTGTTGTATTGATTGTCATATTTTAAGTTTTAATTTCATAGTAATTTCTCATGCCTAACAATAACACGTTTCAATATTGCTCCACAAGTTGGAGTTTTTATTCCTGATTTGTTTATACCGTACAGGTATGTGTGAGTAATGTTAGGTTGCGAAATCTGCCAACTAGTTTAGTACAGGTGTGTATATGATGCACCTAGCAGGTTTTGCATCGATTGTCTTGAGTCTTCTCTGTTTAACTGTTTGTTTCATACCACAGAACAAGTGGAACGTAAGTATATATCTCGAATTTTCTAGAGAAATAGGGAAATAAATAATGAATAAAAACACCATAGTTATTCAGTTAATGATTCATGTAGTTAGACAATGCATTAGCTTTGAATTTGCTTTGTTGATAGGAGAAAATTTATCAAATAAGTGACTGTTCAGTTGTATTTGTAAGTTATGATTATCACTCAATTATCGGTTCCTTGGTAATTTTGAAGGCTTACAATGCTAAAATCTGATGTTAAATTCCCCGTATTGACACAGTATTTAGTCCAATGTGGCTTTTCTTTCAAACAACCAAACCTTATCTATTACTAATTAATTACTAAATAGTGTAATCTGTAAACCTTTCAGTTTAAGAAGTAAAATACTTTACCTTCCATTAAATTTGGTTTGAATTTCGCACAAAGCTACATGAGAGCTATCTGCACTAGCCATTCCTAATTTTGCAGTGTAAGATTAGAGGCAGCTAGTCATCAACACCCACAGCCAACTCTTGGGCTATTCTTTTACCAGCAAATAGTGGGATTGACCGTCACGTATAACGCCCCCCACAGCTGAAAGAGCAAACATTATTAGTGTGACACGGATTCGAACCAGTGACCTTCTAATTACGAGTCGAGGGCTTTAACCACCTGGCCATGCCGGGCCTCCATTAAGTGGACTGTGAAATGTTTTATTATTAACTCAATAATAAAAAGCCAAATGACAAAAACTGGTACAATATTCTACAGGATCTAGTTTATGTTACAGAAGTATATTATGAAAGAATATTAAATTACTCAAACTCATTAATTTGTCATAATATCAGCTTTATATTCTGTATGATATTATGAAGTATATTTTCTATATTTATTAAACATTAAATGCTTCATGAGAAATGTGTGCAATACGGTTGTTGTCTTAACTTTGATGACGTCAAAAGGCCTGGATTGTTATATATATTTATATAAACTTTCTGTTAATACAATGGTTGAAATAATGGGCCTCATTAATTGACTTACAGAAAGACTTCAGTTGGTATTATGCAATGGTTCTGAAGTTTGACTTAAATACATGTCTTGTGCATTATTACTGAAAAGTTTCCATTACAGAAAGTTAACAGAATCTCTGTTGTCTATATGAAATTTAATAATTATAAAAAATTGAAGTATTTAAAAAATCTACATTAAACAAAAGTTTATAGTTGCGTAAAAGAACTATACCTGTTTGCCTACCACTAGTATATTTATATGACCTTCATTTAACATAGATAATCGCGTGTATATTAACTTAATACGTACACAAACAGGCAGAAAACGACGGGGAAATGTAAGTTACGTCTAATTAGGTTGATATAAGTTTACTCTAAGTCTAATCCATTATGATGTTTATAATAAGATAAATCATAATGAAAGAGGGCCTACTTCTCTAAATTTTTTTCACAAACTTATAATATGATGTACCTAACATATTAAGAAAACGTGCAGATTTTTAAGAAATCCTGCGTCATCCAGTTAGGCCTACCATAATGTTATAACGCACTGCTTAGGACAGCGTCACATGCCAACCCTTTCCACACCAAAGACTGGCAATATGGCGGTGACGAACTTGTGGTTTCCAAACACTGGCTCAGAAGTAGGGCAAGCCGGAGTGTATTACAGTTCACATGATGTAAGAGGCCGTTTGAGAAAGGTTGATCTGCGAATAAAGTTTTCCTTTTCACGATATCAGACAAATGGTCTACATACGAGCGTGTTGTCCTTCAACATTGAATATGAATTATCTGCGTGCGTCACTAAGTGGTTAACCAATAGTATTTAGGGAATCTGTAGATTTACGTTTCAAAGATTTAGTTGTCATATTCCCTTCTTCACGTGTACTGTATACGGTACACGTTTAATTAACAGACATTTCCACTCATGTATAAAACTGCACTGACAGCCATTTTAGCCTTAGGTGCGACTGAGCATGCGTGAATAAGTGGCACCTGGTAGATATATATGATGGAAAATTTTTAAAATATTTTGTGAGTATCCCAATTCTCGGATTAAGTTTAACCATATTTGTTGTTTCGGTTCTTAGATATAAACATTGTTTAACGAATTCCAGCTAATGAATTTTGTTCTCTCTCTTTTTGTTTGATACAGTTAGAAGTTGTACAAAATATCAAATTAACAGTCCAGTACTGAACTTGTTCCATCACAGATGTGGAACAATAACCTCAATGTATTCAATATCTGCTGCTGTATGTAAACCTACCAATATATTTTCATGACTCTTATTAGTGCACCTAAGAGTTTCTTATCACGGTGCCTTCTGTACACTATCTATCCTCAGTGGGATAGCGGTATGTTTCCATAATTACAACGCCAGAAACTGGGTTTTGATACCCGTGATGGTCAGAGCAAAATAACCCATTTGAAATTGAAAACAAAAGACTCATCACAAAACACAGCTGTTCCCAGTCCCTTAGTTACACTTCTGGTTTTACCACAGCTGATTCTGGTTTTAAAGTTGTACATGATGTTATATTTCCAAATTTAGTATCTTGATTGTCATTATTAACACACAATTTAATATCTCTGCTTGTTAAATAAATGTTAATCATGCCGTCTCTAATTTTGTATGTAGTAACTACATCATTACAATTTTCAAATTTTCCGACTGTGTGACGATTAATTAGGTTTAGGTTATTATTGTAATGAATATACAAATGTTTAATTTGTTAGGCTAATTACAGTTCTCAGATCATTCTTGTAACTAATATAGAAGAGCTTCATTTGATAGTCTGATTACAGTAGTTAGATCGTTTTTGTAACAAATATACAAGAGTTTAGTTTGTTAGTCTAATTAAAATTATTAGAACAAATATAGAACTTTAATTATTTCGCTTCATTACAATTATTAGATAATTGTTGTTATGAATATAAAGGTGTTTGATTTGACAGCCTTATTACGATTATTATGTTACTGATATTCTTGATATGAAATTTTTGTATGTTAAAACAAAAACGTAATAATATAAAAATATTAATTGATAACTTTTAAAATCAGTTATATATCTCACATATTTAATTTTAATACATTTAATGTTATTTTCAGATTTGGTACACAAAAGACAGAAATGAATAGCAAAAACACCAAAACGTTCAAGATCCAAGACGATTCAAAGAACACGTACAGAAAGATTCCTTTACATACAGTGGAGGGTTTACCTATTCCGACATCCATCTTTACTCCTGAAAACTTACGATCAGCAATCTCCTACAAAGCTAGACCAGAAGACGTTTTTATTGTAACTTATCCCAAATGTGGAACCACCTGGATGCAGTACATTGTATGGGAAATAATCAATGAAGGGGCTCCACTGCCTTCTTTTGATGACATGAATATGAAATACACTCCTTTCTTGGAACTCACAGGAGGAGAAGTGGCAGAAACCATGAAACCACCAAGACTTTTGAAAGTTCATCTTCCTTACCATCTCACACCGCATCATCCCGATGCTAAGTATATTTTGGTGGCTCGTAATCCCTTCGATTGCTGTGTGTCTTTTTTACCATCACACCAAGAAGATAAAGAACTGTTATCATTTCGAAGATGGAACTTTCGATGACTTTTTCGAATGCTTCATTCGAGGGAAGTTCATTATGGAGACTTTTGATCATCTTCTTTCCTGGTGGCCACATCGTCAGGACCCTAATGTCTTTTCACTACTTACGAAGAAATGAAGTTGAATCCAGAGAACAGCGTGATGAATGTAGCCAAATTTTTGGGAAACAATTACTGGGAGAAACTCAGAGATGATAAAGATATATTAAATAAGATATTAGAAAACACCGGTTTCAACACCATGAAGGAAAAACTACAATACAATATTGGTCACGATGGTGATAGTGACCAGAAAGTTGAATTTTTTCGTAAAGGACAAGTTGGAGAGTGGAAAGAGAATTTTTCAGACGAGCAGTATCGTAGACTAAAGAAACACATGATGCAGAAAACAGAAGGAACTGATATTCCACAGTTGTGGAAAGATCTCTGACTTGAGATTATTAACTGATTTTAAATCAATGAAAAATTCATTATAATAATGCTTTTCTATATATAGTTATAAACTGAAGGACGGGAATAATTAACATGGTGTATTAGACGTTCTCTCACTTTAAAGTTTTTCATATGTATCTATATCCAGAAGTATATATAGTGACTTGGTTTGAACTGGTTCAAACATCATATGTTATTTTTATAAGTTTTATACATTATTTTATAAAATTATTCAAATTATATACATGTATACATTCCGTATATATAAACTTGAAAATATATATTAAAATAAACATTCTTTGTAAACTTATAGAAAAATGTGTACGAATTTCTTAATTTGTGTTTCGACACTTAGAACACCGGTACTGTCACCGTGTTGAGTTTGGCTTTAATACCTGCTACCGATATTCAGGTTTGGAAAGCGTCATTATATTAGTATCTCTCAATAGATAAGTCGATCGGTTTGTCATTTTTATTCCACCAATCAGCTCGAGGTGTGTTTTGTAGTAGAGGTGACTGGAAAGTATCTCGTATTCTGTAATAGGCTTGGTTTGGTTTGTTTTAAATTTCGCGCAAAGTTACACTAGGGCTATATGCGCCAGTCGTTCCTAATTTAGCAGTGTAAGACTAGAGAGAAGGCAGCCTCTCATAACCACTCATTGCGAACTCTTGGGCTACTCTTTTACGAACAAATACTGGGATTGGCCGTCACATTATAACGCTCCCACGTGGAATAGGCTTAACCTCTCGATAATAAAAATGCCCACATCAGATTCGTTCAGAAGTCTATGTACGTAACCTCTCACATGAACAATCTATGGAAGAAGGTCGCTGAATTGTTTTAGTTACATTTAATACATAACACTGTCTATACGTGTTATCAAATACAACAACCAAAAGAAAAGTTTAACTCGTAAAGCACGAGGTTTCCTTTTAAGATAAATTAAAACAATATGTATGGTGTTGCTAGATACCATTTTATTCACCGCTTTGGACCGATATTTACGTAACATTTAAAGAATGTGCAGAATTTACGCTACAAATTTATTCCTGTGATTTATTCAGAAGTTAAAATATTTAAGATACTAAAGATAAGTACACATCCAAACTGTCCTACAATTCACTATTTGCTGCATTTTCTAAAAGCGAGAATTCCACCCCTCATCAGGACAATGGCAAGTGAAAAGCATAACAAAGCCAGCTTCATGTAGCGAACATGTATATAACATGTGCGGTATTTTTGGTTGTAATTCGTTCACAACTGGTAAATTGAATGTTAAATTGGACTTATTATTTAGTTTAGGAAGTCTTTATGAGTTAAAGCCATCACGATTACGTCATAGTAAGATTGGCGAATCAAAGCCAAGTGGAATTGTAACAAACGTATGTGTATTTTCAAGATGGAAGTGCGCGTTTATAGAAAGTTATTAGGGATAAATACAGTTTCTAGCATAGAAATCAGTGTTAATAAAATATATTTTAAGATCAAACATATTTTTCAGTTACATAGGTTTTTTACACGAAGGTTAAAGAAACATCTATAAGGTTAGTTCACTAACCCTAAATACATTTATTTATTGCTTGACGTTTAACACAGAAACATAAAGACATAAAGGAATGAAAACTGAAACAATTTGTAAAGGATACACAACGGTACAAAATAAATGGAAAATGTCTGAAGTAATAACTCCCAAAATATTAAAATATTTTATTTGTGAAACAAAACAAGTAACGCAGATGAAAACCATACAGCTGAAAAAAAAAAAATGGAGGCAGAGTATGAATGCAATGACCAAGAACCAAATATCACGACCACCCACCGTTTGGGTGCACCGAATATCACGACCACCCCTGTTTGGGTAAATATCACGACCACCCACCGTTTGGGTTTTTTGTATTCGTTCGTTATTGTTATAAAGTGCTAATACTTCTCCCATATATAATTGATGCAGACATAAAAGTTGATTATTTTCATTTGTATTTACATATATGTAATAGATAATTGTAAAATATTAAATTGTTATACACAAAAGAAAACAGGTATAACTGATCAGAGTGCAAAACATTTCACATACATCCCACTGTTTGCATCAAGTTGTGGGGAAATATCTGCTTAGACAAAAGGTGGAAGAGGGTAAATCAGAAATAGAACGAACTTCTTTCTTTGTTTGTTGTTAAATGCAGAGATACACAATTGGTTTTCTGTGCTATACCCCTTACGGGTATCGAAACTTGGTTTTTAGCATTATAAGCCTTTAGATTTTTGTTGAACCACGGGATGGGGTAGTGGAGGGGAATAAACTAGCATTTTATTACAATGGACCGATTATATGTAATACTGTGACTCCCCCTTCTGACCACCTGGAGAACTGAAATGCTTACTTCAGGGCATAAGTTTAAGATATCATCCATAGTGATTTGTCATAACCTATTTAATTTTTGTTTTTCTCATTTATCATCTGTTTTTCTTCTTTTCTTGATAAAAAAATATTCCAACATCATGACGAAGACAATAAAAGGCAACACGGATGTAAATCTTTTCGGGTTCCGAATCATGTGTTTTATGTGTGTAACAAGAGAATTGAGGTCAAATTTGGGAGACGATGCATCCCCATCGGTTTGTATGGATCTTACTTCGATATATATGAAATCTTAAAATGAAATTTCTCTCATTGTGGTCTGCTCTTTCGTATTTTGTGAAAAGAAATGGAAGTATAAATACTTTCACTTGATTGAAATCGAAATCTAATATCACTTTTTTAAGTCAGTGTCACATAAAATGACATGTTTATACATTAAATAGCCTTGAGAACATTAGTCTGATTACATATGGATTTGTTCTTTTAATCTTCATTAATTTTTTCTTCTGTATCGTATTTCTGTAGATTATTCTCAGTATGACAGTGACGTTCTTATGCCACATTCTTAGATCGGCTATCTCAATGACTCTATGCTTCCTTCAGTATTTGTAGAATCTACACTTAATAACAGTTGATTGATTTTTATAGTATTCTACAGTTACGGTCGTCTGTTCGTAAACGTTGGGTTTATTTGCAATTCAGTGAAAGAGACACATCACCTTCACTTACTAAGCCTATAAATTCAGTGAGAGAGACACATAACCTTCACTTACTAAGCCTACTGCTTGTCGGAATTTTTGTTTTCTCTAAAGGACGTTATTTTCTTCAATTTTTTGTTATAAATTAAAGATGGAATCTGAAACATATCATACAGCACTAAAAATTAAAATGAGAAATCGATTATTAGGGAATAGAAATAAATCAAATGAAAACCTGTTCCATTCAGTACCAATAAAATCAAATTGAAAAAAATCGGAACAGCAGACGATGTTCGGCATAACATTAGTTTTGTCAGGTTTTCTAGTAATATGATATTTTACAAGTGTCTTCTTTTACTGTTTATAGATATGTTCGTTTGTCATTGACCTAATTGTTATGGTTACATCAGTTGAACAGTATAATTTTCACCCCGTTTGCTAGCTATCATTATAGGTATAGTTTGTTTTGAATTAAGCACAAAGTTACACCATGGGCTATCTGCGCTCTGCCCACCACGGGTATCGAAACCCGGTTTTTACTGTGTGTAAGTCCGCAAACATACCACTGGGAGGCTATTGATATAGAATACAGAGCAATATAAATACTTTAAAGTTTTTAGCAAACTTAGGCCTATGTTTATTTTGTATAGTATTTAACGTTTGAAAGAAATTATTTTTTCGTAGAAATTAATGTCTTCAAGGAAGTGGTATCACCAAGGTTATTGCGTATCTCTGAAATATATGAAATTAAATTTTATTTTATTCTAAATAAAATTAACTTATTTTTCGAGGTGTAGTGGGTTGATACTTTATTATTATTATTTTTAATAATGCTGTTGAATATCTTTTCATATTATAGCTTCAAAGTGGCGAATATAAAATAGGTTTAATACGTGTAGCGGAACGTTAGGCTTAGCTTTATTTCAACACGGTGGTAAGTCCAAAAACAGAATAAATACGTCATTTTATTAAATAAATATAATCTAAACACTAGTTTATTGTGTTCTGTCGTTTTCTCTGTTAACTTCTTCATTTGAACTCTAGTTCCATTAATTCAAATTAATATCGTGATATCTTTGAAAGTTTATTGGTATAACATGCAAATCACGTTAAATTATTAATAAATATATTTTATTATTAACATGACGTATACACGAAGGACTTGCTATCAAGTTATATTTCTAAGTTTTCTGTAATTAAAGATAAACTCAATTACTTTAGTATGAAAACAAAACAATGATAAAAATAATTTTTTTTTAAATGATAGACTTAACAGTAATAGTGTTGATAATAATAATCTGCTGGTATTTGTTATTGAGTTTTTTGGGTATTTATTTCGGGCTATAAATAAAACTTATAAATACAATGGTTAAGACTAGTGTAGGACTTAAGTGTTCACAGTTTGTTAAGTGTAACTAAGTAATGGGTGCAATGAGTGGGTGTTATTTGGGAAGATGTACAATTTTTATGTGTAGTTTGAGGGAAAACTTGGAGGTTATCATAATTAAAACAAAGGCAGTAGATAAAACAGTGTAGCAGGATTTTAAGAGGAGATTTAACTTTTACGTTTAAGGAATACATCAGTTAACACTGACTTTCAGTAAGTTAGAGTAATATGAGGGTTAAACATACTGGGCTCGGTTATAATGAGCCCATTCTGCTGAGCAACAAATTTCAGCCCTTGGCTTCTACAGACGAGGAGCTGATGGAGGGAAGGAAAACCAATGGGCCAAAGATGGATGTGGTTGTAGTTGTAGGTGGTTACTTGACAAGGTATGTAGACAGAATAGTCTATGTGGCAAACAAGGAGAAAGTAATCAAATTGGATATAACTGACAGAACAAGAGAAATTATAAAAGGGACCGGATATGAAGTTTTTGTGCAGCATATAGGTGCCAACTATGTAAAAAAAGGTAAGTCGGAGGAGCTATTTAATAAGTATAAGAGGTTGAGAAAGGCATTTCAAGAAAAAGACCATGACATAATTTTCTCAGGAATACTGCCCAGAATTAATTGTGGAGATAAAGTTTGTAAGTAGGGTTAAACGCTAGGCTTAGGTTAGTATTTAAGAATTAGCCAGTTGGACTTGTGGCATTAGTTTAGTGAAATAAATGAACTTTTTGGAATGGATGATTTACATTTAAATAAGAGACTGGCTTACTTGGTAAGGCTATTAACACAGCTGTAAGGGAAGTTTAAAACTGGGACTAGATAGTGGTGAGGGTCATGAAAACCAAATGCACAAAGAAAAGTTTAGTGTGGGAAATAAGTATAGGAATAGTTATAATAATAGGCTTAATTGTAACTGTTGTAGTGTTATAAGTATAAGAAATAAAATAGATGACATCAGAGCATAATGACTTTAGATATAATAGAAGTAACTGAAACATGCTTGATAACGATGAGCCCAGGGCTTGGTCTAAGGACCTTTACTCTTTTTGATTTACATCAATCACATTGATGAAAGAATGATTAATAAAGCTCTTAAATGTGCTGATCATGTTGAGGTATTTGGTGTTGCTGCCTGAAAAGAGGATACTGTTATTTTACAAAAGGATTTAGATCATTTACTGAGTTGGGTAAATAAATGGTAGGTGGGTTTTAATTATAATAAATGTAAGATAATGCTTGTTTGTTTGTTTTGAATTTCGCGCAAAGCTACTCGAGGGCTATCTGCACTAGCCGTCACTAATTTAGCAGTGTAAGACTAGAGGGAAGGCAGCTAGTCATCACCACCCACCGCCAAATCTTGGGCTACTCTTTTACCAACAAATAGTTGGATTGACCATCACATTATAACACCCCGATGGCTTAAAGGGTGAGCATGTTTGGTGCAACCAGGATTCGAACCTGCGACCCTCAGATTACGAGTCAAATGCCTTAACGCACTTGGCCATGCCGGGCCCGTAAGATACTGCATGTGAACTATCATAATTTGAATTATAAATATATATTGCATTAGAATAACATAAACAGTGTTATGAAAGAAAGGAATCTTCTTGTAATGGTTGACCGATCTCTTAATCCATCCAATCAGTGTGCTGTTGTTTCTGATAGAGCAAATAGGATTTTAGGTTGTATGTACAGAAATATTGAATACAAATCTAAAGAGATTATAATTTCACTTTGTAGGTTACTGGTTACATCACATTTTAAATATTGTGTTTAGTCTTTGACTCCTTACCTCAGGACAAACATTGAATTGTTGGAAAGAGTTACTAGAATTGTACCAGGGATGTAGCGGTTGTCATATGAGGAGAGGTTGAATCTCTCAAGTGCTTTATGTATATATATTTTCAGAATAAAAAAGATGCTTGATGGAGGTGTAACGAGCAACTTAAATAGTTTCTAATACAAATAATATAATTCTGGTTCAGTTTCATATGGAGAGAAGATAATGGTTGATATTTTAGAGAGTGACAATGATGGACACAACTACTTTAGTAGGGTCACATTATTTGAAGATTAGTTTTGACATATAACACAAAATATAAATGACAAATTGTAAATAAAGGCACTACTTTTATGATTCAGTTTTCAATAAGGTCTTAGGATTCTAAAACATTCATTTAAACAAAGTAAAATGGCATGATTTTAATTCACAGTATTCTATAACATTTACAATAACATTGTTGTTAATATACAAATGAAAATAATTATTTGAACTTCAGGTTATAAAATTATGTTACTTCCAACAAATATGAATATGGGAAAAGGATTGTTTATTCAAATTCGAAACATTGATTAGTTTCTTTGAGTGTGAAGGGCTAAATTAGCCCATTGTGCTTATTAAGTTATTTGGATTTTGGTTCTTTCATGTTTCTATTTTTGATATTTCTAAATTTCATAAGCTGATCTTGTTACAAATATTGAACTACACTTAAAAAGTTGTACTTACGTAGCTTATAATCTACTGTTCTTAACTCTGGCTTTTTTATTAGTTAGAAACAAGTTTTGATGCTGTTTAACTTGTAGAATGCTCTGTCTATAAGTACTACCAAATTATTAATATTAAGGCCTAACAAACAGTTTAGCACTAACTGAAGGAAGGTTTGCTCCTGAACTATGGTAATCACTTCAAAAATGTTAAGAAACATTTTTGTCTACAGATGTCACTGTGAGGAAACATAATTTTTTTTATAAAAATAAAAAATAATTTGTGATTGAGTCACACACAAAAACACCGGTAAATACATTATGTAACCAATAGTTATCTAAAACATGGAACTTCTATCATTATCAGAGACCAATATTTGACTGTAATTTGAAGATTCTTTTGAAAATTCGAATAAACCACCATGAAATGAGTTCAGGTTTTATGTATTTACCACTAGTTTGAAAATATCTACTAAGTGTTTGTTAATAATACAGAATTCTAATAAATGTAGCTAAAAGCAACTACAACGTATTACATGAATATAGATAAAATAGTAAGTGTGGCCAAGTGATGTTGTTGTTAGAATATACAACAGTAAGCGTTGGAAGAGTCGAGTGGCGTTGTTGTTCATACAACAGTAACAAGTCGAGTGACGTTGTTGTGAGTATGTACAACAGAAGCGTTGGAAGATCGAGTGACGTGTTGTAGTTGTTAGTATACGTTGTTGTTCGTACATACAACAGTAAGCGTTGAAGAAGGGTTGGAAGAGTCGATGACGTTGTTGTTAGTATATACAACAGTAAGCGTTGGAAGGGTCAAGTGACGTTGTTGTTAGTATATACAACAGTAAGCGTTGGAAGGGTCAAGTGACGTTGTTAGTACATACAACAGTAAGTGTTGGAAGGGTCAATTGATGTTGTTGTTAGTATATATAACAGTAAGCGTTGGAAGGGTCAAGTGACGTTGTTGTTAGTATATACAACAGTAAGTGTTGGAAGGGTCAAGTGACGTTGTTAGTATATACAACAGTAAGTGTTGGAAGGGTCAAGTGATGTTGTTAGTACGTACAACAGTAAGAATTGGAAGAGTCGAGTGACGTTGTTGTGAGTATATACAACAGTAAGCGTTGGAAGAGTCGAGTGACGTTGTTGTTAGTACATAGAACAGTGAGTCGTAAATAGATACTTTGAAAAAAACGATATATGTTCCTGGCCCGTCGAAGTTAGTTCCATGTCCTAAGAGGAGGTCAGTACGGCTTAATTCCTTCCCACAGTTTAGTCTATGCGTCCTGAGAAAGTAATAAATGACTGTAAAACACATTCCCCCGCGGCTCTGAAGGACCCTAAGTCCAATATCGTCTCTTCATTTTGTAATACCCGTCTATGGATTTTTGCCCTCGCTTGAACTTCAATAAATCCTCATTGCTGTTGAACTTCAATAAATCCTCATTGCTCTTGAACTTCAATAAATTCTCATTACTCTTGTACTTCAATAAATCCTCATTGCTCCTGAACTTCAATAAATCCTCATTGCTCTTGAACTTCAATAAATCCTCATTGCTCTTGAACTTCAATAAATCATCATTGCTCTTGAACTTCAATAAATCATCATTTCTCTTGAACTTCAATAAATCCTCATTGCTCTTGAACTTCAATAAATCCTCATTTCTCTTGAACATCAATAAATCCTCATTGCTCTTCCCCTTTTATCAAGTTCTCTTATCATATTTTAGTCTCCCTGGTTTTATTAAATCATGAGTGAAGCAAAGAAAAAGAAATTTCTGACTATCCCCGGTTACATTTGTCCGTAAGCTTCTGTTTGGGGTCAAATAACACTTTGTAACAAAATTTTTACTTTTTCTTGTTCCTGGGTAGAAAGTGTTATTTCCCAATTGATTATTTCTAAAGTAAATGGAAAAGACCTATTGTTTCTTCAAACTTTGCTTTTCTCACCTGGGTAATGAAATTTTCAAATTTACCCATTTTCCAGAACATTCGAGGTAGATTCAAGTGCTGAGAAGCTGATAGAGAATATTCCTGCACTTACAAGAATTTTCAAGAACTTTCTAGAATGTTCTAGAACTTTCCATAGTAATATATACAGGGACTCACCACTTCAGTTTAGTTCTAGCTGTCTGAGTGAACACATTCACCTATCTGATTTTATCAGAGATGGCATCAGGAAGCTGCAAGCATTCTCCAGACGCATCCAGAAGCCTCAAAGCTGTGCTGCGAATTCATACCGCTAGAAACCAGATATCGCATTTTGTAAAGTTTCTCCTTCACTGCAAACCAACAAGTGTATTGAAACTCCTTTGTTAACATGATATTAAATCTGCACTATCGTACAAAGGGAAAAGACGTTGTCACGGTATGTCACAAGTAATGCTAATAGTTTTAAAACGTGAAACAAGTTGTGGTACTGCACCTGAGTACCTTCAAAATCACTCAATAACTATCTTAGTTTATATAGTCTCCACATCTCTCAAGAGTTCTGGATATGTTATTATTAATACGTGACAGGTGTTTCACTTATTCCCATTTCAAGAAATCAGCGAAGGTTACACATGAAGTTGTCTTTGATTTTCATTGTCAGTTGACCTATACAGTGGATAGGTAGTCAGTACGTACACGAGCGGTAAACATTATCATTCTGTTTGACAGTTTCTGATTTAAAAACAAATACCGAAATTTTGTCTCCGTAACATTTGTATGATTGCTATGTTGTTGATATAGCCAGTTTATTGTCACAGCAGTAGACATGTCATCAGGTCCGTCACAGATTACGTAGACCACTAACGTTTTATTTTATTCGTGCCAGCTGTTTAGTTTTAAAAGGAAACATTTCTCAACTGGGGTGCAACTCAGAATTATTAGCATGAATCTCAGACCTGCACGTGAAGTTGAGTTTTTTACTAAAGTGGGCTAATTCATTTTAAGTAAAGTGGACTTTATAATAACACTAGTTGGATAGCAGTACAGGTTTCAGTTTGTTCTCGAGAGCTCGTGAAGATAGAGATGTCAACTTGAAGAGAAAGAAGATGTTAGTTTCCGATAGTTATCCCAGATATCAATAACTACCGACGACAGACATTGATGGCTCACATGTTGTATATGCGGGTTACAGAGTCGTTCTTTGTGTCACCAACAAATTTTAAGACTTGCATACTTTATTACTGCGCTTTCAGGATATAATCAACATGCTTCACGTACATACAGTGCTCTTGACAACACGTTAAAAGTGTAATTATTAATTATACGTGTTGTATTGATTGTCATATTTCAAGTTTTAATTTCATAGTAATTTCTCATGCCTAACAATAACACGTTTCAATATTGCTCCACAAGTTGGAGTTTTTATTCCTGATTTGTTTATACCGTACAGGTATGTGTGAGTAATGTTAGGTTGCGAAATAGGGCAATTAGTTTAGTACAGGTGTGTATATGATGCACCTAGCAGGTTTTGCATCGATTGTCTTGAGTCTTCTCTGTTTAACTGTTTGTTTCATACCATAGAACAAGTGGAACGTAAGTATATATCTCGAATTTTCTAGAGAAATAGGGAAATAAATAATGAATAAAAACACCATAGTTATTCAGTTAATGATTCATGTAGTTAGACAATTAGCATTAGCTTAGAATTTGCTTTGTTGATAGGAGAAAATTTATCAAATAAGTGACTGTTCAGTTGTATTTGTAAGTTATGATTATCACTCAGTTATCGGTTCCTTGGTAATTTTGAAGGTTTACAATGCTAAAATCTGATGTTCGATTCCCCGTATTGACACAGTATTTAGTCCAATGTGGCTTTTCTCTCAAACAACCAAACCTTATCTATTACTAATTAATTACTAAATAGTGTAATCTGTAAAACTTTCAGTTCAAGAAATAAAATGCATTACCTTCCATTAAATTTGGTTTGAATTTCGCATAAAGCTACATAAGAGCTATCTGCGCTAGCCATTCCTAATTTTGCAGTGTAAGATTAAAGGCAGCTAGTCATCAACACCCACAGCCAACTCTTGGACTACTCTTTTACCAGCAAATAGTGGGATTGACCGTCACGTATAACGCCCCCACAGCTGAAAGGGCAAACATTATTAGTGTGACACGGATTCGAACCCGTGACCTTCTAATTACGAGTCGAGGGCTTTAACCACCTGACCATGCCGGGCCTCAATTAAGTGGACTGTGAAATGTTTTATTATTAACTCAATAATAAAAAGCCAAATGACAAAAACTGGTACAATATTCTGCAGGATATAAGTTTATATTACAGAAGTATATTATGAAGGAATATTAAATTACTCAAACTCATTAATTTGTCATAATATCAGCTTTATATTCTGTATGATATTATGAAGTATATTTTCTATATTTATTAAACATTAAATGCTTTATGAGAAATGTGTGCAATACGGTTGTTGTCTTAACTTTGATGACGTCAAAAGGCCTGGATTGTTATATATATTTATATAAACTTTCTGTTAATACAATGGTTGAAATAATGGGCCTCATTAATTGACTTACAGAAAGACTTCAGTTGGTATTATGCAATGGTTCTTGAGTTTGACTTAAATACATGTCTTGTGCATTATTACTGAAAAGTTTCCATTACAGAAAGTTAACAGAATCTCTGATGTTTATATGAAATTTAATAATTTTTTCACAAACTTATAATATGATGTAACTAACATATTAAGAAAACGTGCAGATTTTTTAAGGAATCTTGCGTCATCCAGTTAGGCCTATTATAATGTTATAACGCACTGCTTAGGACAGCGTCACTTGCCAACCCTTTCCACACCAAAGACTGGCAATATGGCGGTGACGAACTTGTGGTTTCCAAACACTGGCTCAGAAGTAGGGCAAGCCGAAGTGTATTACAGTTCACATGATGTAAGAGGCCGTTTGAGAAAGGTTGATCTGCGAATAAAATTTTCCTTTTCACGATATCAGACAATGGTCTACATACGAGCGTGTTGTCCTCCAACATTGAATATGAATTATCTGCGTTCGTCACTAAGTGGTTAACCAATAGTATTTAGTGAATCTGTAGATTTACGTTTCAAAGATTTAGTTGTCATATTTCTTTCTTCACGTGTAATGTTTTCGGTACACGTTTAATTAACAGACATTTCCACTCATGCATAAAATGTACTGACAGCCATTTTAGCCTTAGGTGCGACTGAGCATGCGTGAATAAGTGGCACCTGGTAGGTATACATGATGGAAAATTGTTAAAATATTTTTTTGAGTATCCCAATTCTCGGATTAAGTTTAACCATATTTGTTGTTTCGGTTCTTAGATATAAACATTGCTTAACGAATTCCAGCTAATGAATTTTGTTCTCTCTCTATTTTTGTTTGATACAGTTAGAAGTTGTACAAAATATCAAATTAACAGTCCAGTACTGAACTTGATGCATTACAGATGTGGAATAATAATCTAAATGTATTCAATATCTGCTGCTGTATGTAAACCTACCAATATATTTTCATGACTCTTATTAGTGCACCTAAGAGTTTCTTATCACGGTGCCTTCTGTACACTATCTATCCTCAGTGGGATAGCGGTATGTTTCCATAATTACAACGCCAGAAACTGGGTTTTGATACCCGTGATGGTCAGAGCAAAGATAACCCATTTGAAATTGAAAACAAAAGACTCATCACAAAACACAGCTGTTCCCAGCCCCTTAGTTACACTTTTGGTTTTACCATAGCTGATTCTGGTTTTAAAGTTGTACATGATGTTATATTTCCAAATTGAGTATCTTGATTGTCATTATTAACACACAATTTAATATCTCTGCTTGTTAAATAAATGTTAATCATGCCGTCTCTAATTTTGTATGTAGTAACGTGAAAATTATGTGTATGTTTGTTTGTGATGTACGTTTCGAACTATAGCCATCGGTATTTAATTGTCCTTTGTTTTAATGTTATTTTATGTAATTTGAATTATTACTTCATAACAATTTTCAAATTTTCCGACTGTGTGACGATTAATTTGGTTTAGGTTATTATTGTAATGAATATACAAATGTTTAATTTGTTAGGCTAATTACAGTTCTCAAATCATTCTTGTAACTAATATAGAAGAGCTTCATTTGATGGTCTGATTACAGTAGTTGGATCGTTTTTGTAACAAATATACAAGAGTTTAGTTTGTTAGTCTAATAAAAATTATTAGAACAAATATAGAACTTTAATTATTTCGCTTCATTACAATTATTAGATAATTGTTGTTATGAATATAAAGGTGTTTGATTTGAGAGCCTTATTACGATTATTATGTTACTGATATTCTTGATATGAAATTTTTGTATTTTAAAACAAAAACGTAATATGATAAAATATTAATTGATAACTTTTAAAATCAGTTATATATCTCACATATTTAATTTTAATGCATTTAATTTCATTTTCAGATTTGGTACACAAAAGACAGAAATGAATAGCAAAAACACCAAAACGTTCAAGATCGAAGACGATTCAAGAAACACGTACAGAAAGATCCCTTTACATACAGTTGAGGGTTTACCTTTTCCAGTATCATTTTTTACTCCTGAAAACGTACGATCAGCAATCTCCTATAAAGCTAGACCAGAAGACATTTTTATTGTTACTTATCCCAAATGCGGAACCACCTGGATGCAGTACACTGTATGGGAAATAATCAATGAAGGGGCTCCTCTGCCTTCTTTTCGTGACATGAATATGAAATACACTCCTTTCTTGGAACTCACAGGAGGAGAAGTGGTAGAAACCATGAAACCACCAAGACTTTTGAAAGTTCATCTTCCTTACCATCTCACACCGCATCATCCCGATGCTAAGTATATTTTGGTGGCTCGTAATCCCTTCGATTGTTGTGTGTCTTTTTACCATCACACGAAGAAGATAAAGAACCACTATCATTTCGAAGATGGGACTTTCAATGACTTTTCGAATGCTTCATTCGAGGGGAGGTTCATTATGGAGACTTTTTGATCATCTTCTTTCCTGGTGGCCACATCGTCAGGTCCCTAATGTCTTTTCACTACTTACGAAGAAATGAAGTTGAATCCAGAGAACAGCGTGATGAATGTAGCCAAATTTTTGGGAAACAATTACTGGGAGAAACTCAGAGATGATAGAGATCTATTAGATAAGATATTAGAAAACACCGGTTTCAACAACATGAAGGAAAAACTACATTACAATATTGATCACGATGGTGATAGTGACCAGAAAGTTGACTTTTTTCGTAAAGGACAAGTTGGAGATTGGAAAGAGAATTTTTCAGACGAGCAGTATCGTAGACTAAAGAAATACATGATGCAGAAAACAGAAGGAACTGATATTCCACAGTTGTGGAAAGATCTCTGACTTGAGATTATTAACTGATGTTTAAAGCAATGAAAAATTCATTATAATAATGCTTTTCTATATATAGTAATAAACTGAAAGACGGGAATAATTAACACGGTGTTTGAGGCGTTCTCTCACTTTAAAGTTTTTCATATGTATCTATATTCAGAAGAATATATAGTGATTTGGTTTGAACTGGTTCAAACATCATATATTATTTTTACAGGTTTCATACATTATTTTATAAAAATGTTCAAATTACATAGATATATAAACTTAAAAATGTATATTGAAATAAACATTCTTTAACATTTATATTATACTACGTACACGTATGTAAGCTGTTACGTATTCTAATGCTGAATAACGGGAAATTTTTATCTCAATTGAGAAGTTAAATAAATGTTAATGTGTCAAATTTATGATATTTGCCAACAAGATTGATACACAGTTTTCTTTTTAACACGTATTTTAATGTACAAAAGATATAGTGTATAATAGCAGTTACTACAAATATACTCTTCAAAAAAAGAAACGCAAAAGGCAAAATTTGAGACAAATTGTCAACAAGTTTATTCCGGGGTAGTTCTGTATGACATGTGTGACACTTTGCACATTCACTGCTGAACATCCAAAATCTGCAAAGGCGAAGTCCACGCTCACTAGTTGAATTTTAACGTCACTCAACGTCAATAACGAGTATGCCCCCCGTGAGCATCAATAACTGCTTGGCATCTCCTGCCCATGGAAGCGATGAGATGACGAATTACATCCTGTGGAATGGCTGTCCACTCAGCCTGCAAAGCTGCTGCAAGCTGAGGTAGAGTCTGCGGTTGAGGTTGTCGCCGTCGCAGACGTCGGTCCAACTCGTGTCAAAGATGTTCGATGGGGTTTTAATCTGGTGATCTGGAGGGCCAGGGAAGAACGTTGATGTTGTGGAGTCTCAAGAAGACAGTGGTGAGTCGGGCTGTGTGAGGACGGGCGTTGTCATGTTGAAAAACGTCGTTAACGTTCACCATGATGGGTTGCACATGGGGCCTAAGAATCTCGTTAACGTATCGTTGAGCCGTAAGATTCCCTCGAATGTGCAAAAGGTCTGTTCTGGCATTGTAGGCGATGGCAGCCCACATCATGACGCTGCCACCACCAAATCTGTCAACTTTCTGCACACAGTTTGCTGCAAAACGTTCACCTCGGCGACGGTAAACACGTGTCCTTCTATTCTGACTACGAAGCATAAAACGTGATTAATCACTGAACCAAACATGCCTCCATCGTCGATGAGGCCATACCCGATGTGCCCGAGTCCACTGCGGCTGTGCTTGACGATGTTGCTGGGTGAGGATGACGCCTCTGCCTGGACGTCGAGGTCGGATTCCTGCATCTCGTAGACGGTTGCGTACGGTATGATAGGAAATCCTTCGCAGCCCTGGTATGGTTGAGGCAGTAGACGTCGCAGTGGTGGTCCTACCCCGAAGGTGACGTTACCGGATGTAGCGATCTTGGGCGGGCGTGTTCACACGAGGTCTGCCAGATCGTGGACGGTCACGAGTTGATCCATGTTGTTGGTGACGATTCCATAGCCTTGTGATGGTGCTTGGGTGGACATTCACAGCTATGGCAACATCTGATCGAGATTCGCCTGCTTCCAAGCGACCAATGGCGTTGTTGCGTTGTGCTTCAGTCAATCTTGGCGTAACTGTATTGCGTGTCAGTGGCTTAACACTGAGCTATGGAAACCGAGAACCCGTCACTTTTATAGGGATTTTGCACATGTTGCACTTGCAGGAAATGCAGATCTCTCAAAGAAATTTATTGGACACGAATGCGTTTTGGCGAAAAATCCGATGTTTTCCTCCGTTTTCAAAGTGCACGACTTTTATTGTCATTTTGGTCTGACAATCAGTGCCTTAACACGTGTAACATCACATACTCTGAGCTTGTAACGTTATTACATATATTTCTCTTTAAAATAAAAAAATATCCCTTTTGAGTTTCTTGTTTTGAAGAGTATAGTTATTTTTTAGATGGTTACAAGCGTTTTACTAACTTGCAATATTGAGTTTTATATCTGGCCTGGAACTGAATTATTTTTCTACGTTAACTGAGAGCAAAGCAGTTCTTTACATATGTAAAAACGGTTCGTTTGGGTTGAGAAAATATTTTACGTAGAGCAGCGAACAACGTTTCGACCTTCTTTGGTCATCGCAGGTTCACAAAGAAAGAAAGAGGTAACTGACCGGAAGCTGACCACATGTTTGAAAGGGGTTGTGTAACTGAGTGTCGGAATGTAGAGGGCGGTGTTAGATGTTTGAATATATAATTTTACATTATTGTTATATTAATACAGGTATAAAGGCGTTCCTTTATATTGGTTTATTTTGGGTTTAAGTTGTTGTATAAGTAAGACTTCTTTAATTTTGCGTTTGTTTATGTTTGTTTCTTTATTTAGTATTTGAGTGTTTTCTATGGTTATGTTGTGTTTATTTAACTTGCAGTGTTCTAAAACGTGTGAAGGTGACTTTTTATCTTCTTTGAATCTGGTTTCCATTTTTCTACTTGTTTCTCCAATATAGAAGTCGTGGCAGTTATCACATTGTATTTTATAAATAATGTTGGTGTGGTGTTTGTCAGTGTAGTTTTTACATAGTATAGACCTCAGTTTTGTGCTTGGTTTTTGAATAAATTTGGTATTAACTGGAATGTCATATTTTGTTACTAGTTTTTGCAAAATGTTGGTTATGTGTCTACTGATGTCGGGAATATATGGTATGCAGCAGTATATGGTTTCGTGATTTTTTGATTCGTGAGATATATTTACTTTTGTTGGTTGATTTTGCTTTCTGTTGATAGACCTGTACACTTCCTTTGACAGCTGGCTGAGCTTGAAGCATTCATAAGTTTACATTGGTGACAGTATTTAATGTCCACGTAGAAATACTAATGTCCAAAGTAATTCACTAAAGTTGAACAGTTGGTAATGTTTGAAATCTATAAACGTTCCTGTTCAAACACTGTACTGTTCTGATTGATATGTGTTAATCACAATTGTAGTTTGCGAAGCCTATAGTACACTTACTGTAGCTAACTAATAACAGTTAGCTGCATTTAAACGTATTAATGAGACATTAGAACGTTCAACAATGTTTGAACACGCTAGCATCTACGTAACACAAATATTTTTTATTTTTTCTCTGAATTACAAATTTAGAGAACAGGCAGGACTTGCGTAATACTCAGCGAACAATATACGTTACACGTATTGAACATACTGAAACAAACGAAGGCACAACAATGAATGTACAACAGTATATCTAACACAAAACTTGTACAAAAATATGCATATATTTGTACACTAACAAAGAAAATAGTTGTAAGAAAATAACTAATTTAAAAAATATTGGGGAAAGGGGTAAATCAGAATTTGAACGAATTTGTTTATTGTTAAACGCAGAGATATTCAATAAGTTTTGTATGCTATACCCCTTACAGGTATCTAAACCTGGTGTTTAGCATTATAAACCTTTAGATTTAGTATTGAGCCACAGGGACTGGGAAGTAGAGGGAGAAACCAGTGTGTTATTAGAATGGACTGATTATATTTAATACTGGGACAAACCTTCCGACGACCATGGGAACTGAAATGCTCACTTTAAGGCATACATTTAAGACATCATTCCTCGTGATTTTTTTATTTTTTTCTCCTCTTATTTATTATTTCTCTTTTTCTTGGTAAAAATATTCCGACACATCTGGATTAAGACATTAAAAGGCAACATGGGAATGAATTTTCTCGGGTTCCGAGTTCAATCATGTGTTTTACCTGTATAACAAGAGAACTGAGGTAAAATCTGGTAGACAGTGTATCTCCATCGCTGTGTATGGATGTTACTTCGACATATGCAAAAACACAAGACATATCTTTTTACCCAGAAATAATCTGTAACTTGGTGTTATTGTTTCTGTCTTTCATTATGGTGTTTATTTAGGCTCAGTTTGTAGAACTATAATCATCATAGGTTTGTAAGTACTGGTTAACTGCTTTCAATCTCGATAGTTTTTATTTTATTAAAACACTTTTGTTTTCTTTCCATTTCTGTAGGGATCAAACCAATGTTTGACGGGATAAATATTAAAACTTACTACTGAGCCAGTGGTGACTTATTTTTAAGTAAGATGATTGTTGTTGTAATTTTTTTAAATGAATTTTCTGTCATTGCAGTCTGCCCTTTCTTAAAATGAAAATGTACTTCTTTGTTAACGTGAAGATGACCTAGAAAGGTCGAAACGTTGTTTTCTGCTTATCAATAAGTCTTAATATCCATATGAGCCGTTCTAAGTCTGTTCTTTCGTATTTTGTGAAAAGAAATGGAAGTATAAATACTTTCACTTGACTGACATCGAAATCTAATATCACTTTTTAAGTCAGTGTCACATAAAATGACATGTTTATATATTAAATAGTCTTCAGAACATTAGTCTGATTACATATGGATTTGTTTTTTTAATCTTCATTAATTTTCTCTTCTGTATCGTATTTCTGTAGATTATTCTCAGTATGACAGTGACGTTTCTATGCTACATTCCTAGATCGGTTATTTCAATGATTCTATGCTTCCTTCAGTATTTGTGGGATCTACACTTAATTACAGTTGATTGATTTTACAGTGTTCTACAGTTATGGTTCGTAAACTCTGGGTTTCTTTGCAATTCAGAGAGAGAGAGAGAGACATGACCTTTGCTAAGCCTATTTTTTGTTGGAGTTTTTGTTTTGTCTAAAGGACGCTTGACTTTCTTTAATAAAAATTACCATAAAGCAGCCTGGAAGGAAAACAAATTAAATATGGAACCTATAACATGTGATACAACATTAAAAATACAATAACAAAAATCTGCTGTTAGGGGAGAATAAGAAACCAAGGATGTTCCTGATACATCCAGGCCCAGTAAAATCGGGTCTAAAAAACGTCGATACAGCAAAAGATGTCCAGTAACGTTATTTTGTTGTTATGAGTTGCTTGTAATTCGAGGTTTTAGAAATGCCTGGTTATAGCTTTGTTCATTTGTCTTTAACTTAATTGTTACGGTTATATATGTTGTACTATATACGAGGGCTGTTCAAAAAAATAGGAGGACTGACGTCATAAAACAAAATGTACTTTATTTAGAAGTTACAGGTCTGGGACCCCTTCAAAGTACTCTCCTCTCCAACGCACACACTTATCCCAACGGTGTTTCAACTTGTTGAAACAGTCCTGGTACGCTTCTTTTGTAATGTCCTCCAGCTCCTTCGTCGCATTTGCCTTAATCTCGGGAATCGTCTCAAATCGTCTTCGTTTCAAGGGTCTTTTGAGTTTGGGGAACAAGAAAAAATCGCAAGGAGCAAGGTCAGGTGAGTAGGGGGTGAGGAAGAACAGTGATCGAGTGTTTGGCCAAAAACTCACGAGTTCTGAGGCACAAATTTCGCAGCAACGCGGTGCATCTTCAATTTTTTCGGTCAAAATCTCGTAACAAGATCCAACTGATATCCCAAACTCTTCAGCAAGCTTCCTGACAGCCAGACGTCGATGGGCCCGCACCAGGGTGTTGATTTTGTCGACGTGTGGGTCGTCAGTTGACGTGGAAGGACGTCCAGGACGCTCATCATCTTCAATGGACTGTCGACCATCCTTAAAACGTTCATGCCACTTGAAACATGCCACACGCTTCATAGCAACATCACCGTAAGCCGCGTTAAGCATAGCAAAAGTTTCAGTCGCAGATTTTCCAAGTTTAACACAAAATTTCACAGTGAGTCGTTGCTCCTTCAGGTCATTCATTCTGAAATCCGCCAAACGAAAAAATCGCACTTCACCTAAAACCGCGTAGCTAATACACAAATGAAGATATCTGCAATCGGGAAATGGCGTCGTAATCAGCTGATCTGTGCAAACCTAGCGACACCAAGCGGATTCCCTGGAACCAACTGGAACCGCGCAATTCAAACAGTCCGCGTATTTTTTGAACAGACCTCGTATAATTCCAGTCACATTATAATGCCCCCACAGATGAAAGGGCGAACCGGGATTCGAACCCGTGACCTTCGGATTACGAGTCGAACGAAATTACACACCAAGAAAAAACAAAAGACTGGAGCACTCATCAACTGGTAAAACATATCACTGTAACAGAAGTCGTAACTGCTATTAACAACACAAAAAACAAAGCCCCTGGAGAAGATGGTATTCAAGCTATCCTCCTAAAACAAGGCACTCAGAGATTATATGAACACCTAACAGCGTTATTTAATCTCTCACTATCAGCTGGATATATCCCCGTTTCTTGGAAGGAAGCAATAATATTAATGTTCCAGAAAGAAGGAAAGCCAGCGAATAAACCAAACAACTACCGCCCGATTAGCTTAACCAGTTGTATTGGCAAAGTATTAGAGAGGATAATTAGTAATCGTCTGTCAGTTTACTTAGAGGAAAATTCAAAATTACCAGAAATTCAAAACGGATTTCGAAAACCGCCAAACTACAGACCACCTGATTCGACTTACAGAATCAATTACCGACAGCTTCAACAAAAGAATGCACTGTAGCTTGCTTTCTCGACATTGAGAAAGCATTTGACACAGTGTGGCATAACGGCTTACGACATAGATTGCTTGAAATGGCATTACCCCAGGAAACTATTTGCTGGCTGTCCAACTTCCTGGATAACAGAATGTGTAAAGTAAATGTAAATGGGGCCCACTCAGGGTCCTTTTCACCCGAAGCAGGAGTCCCGCAGGGAGGGGTTGTTAGCCCTATATTATTTATCATGTACGTGAGTAATATGCCTCTGTCGGACCTAAATTTAGGTTATGCATCACAGTTCGCTGACGATGTAGCAGTCTGGAAAAGTGCCCCACTCCGTCAATAGCAGCAACGAACCTACAACCAGTCCTAAATAACATCGAAGAATACTGCCAGAAATACAGAATCAAAATTAATATTCCAAAAACCCAAGTCATAGTATTCAGCAGACTGAATAAGCTGAAAAAAGATCCACCAAAACTCTATATGAATGGATCACTTTTACTGACTGCTACTTCTGCTAAATTTCTAGGTCTAACCTATGACTCAAAATTAACGTGGCTACCACATATTAAAATGTACTGATACGAATCTGGAAAAGAGCAAACTATGCAAGAAGTCTTTCAGGTAAAATCCAAGGAACATCACCAGACAACATACTTAAAATCTACAAAACGTACATTAGACCAACAATAGAATATGCATCACCTGCCTGGATTAACATAGCACCCACACATGTACAGAAACTTCAACGTATACAAAATTCTGTACTAACTTCAGCATACAAAGTACCACGTAGCACCTCAACCACATTCATGCACAAGTATGCAAACATAGATACAATAGCTGAAAGACTCTTGCATAATTCTCTAAAATATTTCAATAAGAATTGGCATAAAAATGACTTAATGTGTGATCTCGACAGATATCACGTACATGAGGTAAATGGTCCTAAATACCTCTCCCCTTTTAACATATATTTAAGAAATGTAACACAAGCTGGCCACTATGCACTAGACACTTAGTCCTTGTTTCTTTTTATTTGTATAATTATTATTTTCTTTTTTTAATCATTATTATTATTTTTTTTATTTTTTTTAATTATTATTCAAGTATTGAATAATAATTATTATTATTACTTTCTTTCTGTGTGAGTGTTTGTGTTACTACAAGTAGTAGTAGCATTCTCTCAATCGAGAAAAAGGAGAAAAATACAAAAATATGTATATATATATATGAAAATACAAAAAAATGAAAAAAAAAAAAAACTTCTTGTTCGTCCATGCATGGACTGAGCCCTGAAATGGACCTGAGTATGATGTTATACTTTTACTCTGGCCCAAAGCTTTAAAAAAAAAACCAAAAAAAAACCCTAAAGACAGACGCTATAATCGTTCGGGAGGGAGGAAGAGGTCAAATGTACCTGACCCTCCTGGGTATTTAACAACATCAATACCCAAATACTCACACAGTCAAACTTGGAACAGACCTCGTAATCTTAGGTCGTTTGCTTGCTATACATCTTACCTGTAGAGTACAGAAAAGAATGTTTGGTAATAGAAATATTTAAATGTTTTTTTAGTAATTTTATACCTTTGTTCTGTTAGTACAATATTTGACCTTTAAAAGAAATTACTTTTAAATAAATATTAATGTCTTAGAGAAAGTGAATTCACCAAAGTTATTATGTATTTCTTAGTATATATTGGGTTGGGTTGATAAGATTCGTTTTGTTTTATGATGGTTTTTTAAGATTTGTTTCATTGTGTATCCGCAAGGTGGCCAATACTTTGTGTATTTATTGAGTGCTAGTGGAGGAGACGTGTTCGTTGTGTGGCATTATAATATTTTAATTGTGTTTATTGGACAGGATTTAATATTATAATTATACATAGTTTCTTATACAAATAACAGAATATCTGGTTGTGTTTCATACAAGACAAGAAAATGGTTGATATCTCGGGGAGTGGAAGTGACGGACCTATTGAACATGGATTTAGTAACTGGGTGTTTGTTTTTCCTACCATTATCACAGCTACTTTAGTAGGTAGGTTTACGTTATTTGAAGATTAGTGTTGACATATAACACAAAATTTATAGGGTTAGCTGTAAATTAAGATGATATAGTTAAGTTTTGAAAAACCCTCAATATTCCAAAATCTTAATTTAAACAAAGTAAAATGACATGATTTTAATTCACAGTATTTTATAACATTTAGAATAACATTGTTGTTAATATAGAAATGAAAACAGTTATTTGAACTCAAGTTTATAAAATTATGTTTTAGTTAAAAAAATTGTTGTGATATAAGGATTGTTTATTCAACTTCAAAGCATTGATTAGTTTCTTTGAGTGTGATGGGCTAAATTAGCCCATTGTGCTTATTAAGTTATTTGGATTTTGTTCCTTTCAAGTTTCTAACTTTGATATCCCTAGATTTCATAAGCTTAACTTGTTACAAATATTGAACTACACTTAAAAAATGTGTACTTATGTAGCTTATAATCTGCTGTTCTTAACTCTGGCTTTATTATTAGTTAGAAACAAGTTTTATTACTTGATGAGGAGAAACTCACTTGAAATAAAAAATTTATCTCGGGAACAGCTGGTATGGGTATTATGCTTTTATCAATAAAAGTGTTTATGTTCATACCAGATGTTCTGAGACACAAGTTTTAATGCTGTTTAACTTGTAGAATGCTATGTATGTTAGGCCTATCAAATTATTAATATTTCTTCTAAACCTCTATACATTAAGGCCTAACAAGCAGTTTAGCACTAACTGAAGGAAGGTTTGTATGTGGACTGTAGCAACTTGTATAAACATTAGTGGTTTTTAAAAACATTTCTATTTCTACAGATGTCACTGTGGGGAAACTTTAGTGTATTATAAAAATAAAACATAATTCATCATTGAGTCACACATAAAAACACCAGTAACTACATTATGTAACCAATAGATATATAGAACATGGAATTTTAATCATAATTAGAGACTAATATGCTACTATAATTTGAGGTTTTTTCAAAGTTTCAACAAATACACCATAAAATTTGAAGACCACTCTTTGTATATAAATATATATGTAAAAACGGCTCATTTGGGTTCGGAAAATATTTTACGTAGAGGAGCGAACAAAGTTTTGACCTTCGGTCATCGTCAGGTTCACTATTTAGACCAGTTTGACAATATCTATTAAGGATGTTTGTAATAGTATTTAATACTATATAATTTTTTCAGAGTACCGTAGCTCTACTCTGAGCCTCATGATTATACCATCCTTATGTAAGATGATGGATCAGTTTCTTGATGTAGCTGGATTGTTACTATTATCAGTAGGTTTCTAAGTTGAAAAGCTGCTCTGAAAACTTACTGTTGCAAATGAACATACTTATCGGTCAGAACAGTTTAAACAGTATAGAAGTAAAATAGAAAGACCAACATTAATAAGCAGTCCTCGCATTGCCTCCATCCATGTAATTTCATAAGAGTATTAGAATGATAATGGTATTCAAGGCAGAGAAAGAGGGTGTGAAGTGGAACTTGTATGATTATGAGGAAGTTGTATTGAGACATACTAAATTGTAGCTCTATAATACATAGGAGAGACAGTTTTCCTGTATGTCTGCTTATTCACAACAACACAAACTTTACAGATAAGTTTTGAGCAAGTGAACTCTATTTCTTGACATGATATGTGCATCTCTGTGGTTTATGTGAATTAGAACTATTACTAACAATTTGTTGTAATATTTACATATGCAGACAGTGTCTTCAGGTTCAGAGCTTCACACTCACATTATGTTGCAAATTGTCTGTCCCTACAAAACTTGCAAGAAAAGCACAATCCTGAATCTCTGTGTTCCAGTCTGTTTTCACAAGGTGTCTTCATATAGTTTTATCTTGATTGGTTTTAACAAAAACAAATTAAAGGTCTAAATCTTTAATTTTGTAAATTTGTTTTACACTTGTTAACTTGCAAGGAAAGCCTACATTTCATATTTTTCTGCTACAGTTTGTTGGATTTATCATAAAATGTCTTTGAACAAAATCTCATTTTGATTGGTTGAAAGATAAGTAAACTTCAATGTATTTTTATTGTTTGACTTTTGACCTCCTAATGTCATAATATGGTATAAAATGGTATTTTTATTGTTTGACTTTTGACCTCCTAATGTCATAATATGGTATAAAATGGTATTTTTATTGTTTGACTTTTGACCCCCTAATATCATAATATGGTATAAAATGGTATTTTTATTGTTTGACTTTTGACCTCCTAATGTCATAATATGGTATAAAATGGTATTTTTATTGTTTGACTTTTGACTTCCTAATGTCATAATATGGTATAAAATGGTATTTTTATTGTTTGACTCTTGACCTCCTAATGTCATAATATGGTATAAAATGGTATTTTTATTGTTTGACTCTTGACCTCCTAATGCCATAATATGGTATAAAATGGTATTTTTATTGTTTGACTTTTGACTTCCTAATGTCATAATATGGTATAAAATGGTATTTTTATTGTTTGACTTTTGACCTCCTAATGCCATAATATGGTATAAAATGGTATTTTATTGTTTGACTTTTGACTTCCTAATGTCATAATATGGTATAAAATGGTATTTTTTATTGTTTGACTTTTGACTTCCTAATGTCATAATATGGTATAAAATGGTAGTTTCTGGCATATTAGAACCAGATATATCTTTTCCCCAGTTGTAATTGTTAGAAAAAACAAAAAATACATCTCTGACCCAATGGAAGGAGACAACAATTTGGATATTGATCACTACAAGTTTAGTTTACTGCTATAGATTCTTTTTTTTTTTTTTCATGGCTGAAAAGGGAATTCTGTTCTCTATTCTATAATCCAGAATGTGACTCTTCATGTAAATATATATAACATTTCTACTGATTAGAAAACTACTGTTACACAATTGGACAAATGGTGACTGGACAAAATTCATCCTACCTAAGATAATTTTAACTCTCATTGCATAGTTATATAAAAGTTAATCCTTACGTTATACACGTATTGTATGTTAATATAATAAGGAATCCATAATGAAAATAGGGTTTGAGCTACCTCTTTCAAGGTACACAAAGTGAAGTTTATTACTTTTTGTCTTTTTAATACGAAATATTCTAAATTGTTGTACTTTAAAACTTCAATATTGTTAACTTACGAGGCTGATTATAGTTTATTTGACACAATGTTTAAAACAGAAATCTTTAATAGCCCTTTGTGTATCTGCCCCTATAAACAGTTAAGATCAAATTATTTTTTTATTTAAATCAATTTCTTCTCTACAGAAGCCCCCACCACCATAGGCACAGCGGTATGTTTGTGGATTCACATCGCAAGAAACTGGGTTTTGATACCCGTGACGGACAGAGCACATATAGCCCATTCTGTAGCTTTGTGATTAAGTTCAAACAAACAAATCTTTACAGGAATGTATATTGAGTTATAGCTACTTATGTTTTATCCTGTTTCCAGTCGCATTTTGTTGTGGGGGGGAACAGGAAAAAATGGAGAAGTTACCGAAATGTCAAATTTTATAATTCATTGGTTAGTTGTCTGTTTCAATGAAGAAACTATATGCACATCGTATGTCACTGGATTCAGTGTGAAAAACCATCATCAAAGTATGTAGATATCCCTGTGCATATAAATTGGTTCTTACCAACTTTTGTATGGTAATCATTGATTTGGTATCGCTTTTCATCCTTCAAGCCTAGCTTAGCCTGGTGGTGAGGGCGTTCGACTCGTAATATGTGGGTTGTAGGGATCGAAACCAGATACTAAACATGCTCGCTTTTTCAGCCTTCAGAGCTATCGTAACTTGATGTTCAATTAGTAACTTAGTAGTCCGAGAGATGGCGGTAGGGACAGCGAACCAGTCGATTTCCCTTTGGTTTGCTACACTTTAAAATTCGGGACAGTGACATATAATGATATTTTAACTAAAGCGTATTTATCGCTTACAAAAATTACATTTGTAAAAGAGAGAAAATACCAAATTTATATAATATTTTAACTGTATAATTCACGTTTGAGCTGTAAGTGGAAATAAAACTTTAACATTAGTGAAGTAAGTTTGTGAAACAACGCCACAAGATATTCCGTGAAATTATGACCGAGTTCTATCTAATCGTAACAATGTAGGTAAAGTAACTGAAAACCTGGTATTAGGCAGACGTAATCAGTTTTAAAAAACAAAAAACTGCTGCGTGTTCCAGGTGTCAACGTTCCCGTTCAGGGTCTGCTCGTAGCCACGTGGAACTTGTCTTGCTACGAAGTTCTAGTCTGTTTCATGGAAATTGTAGTGCAGCACGTGGTGGTTTGAGGTGTATTTCTTAACGTTCCGTAATGGCAGAGATTTTGAACTTGTTGAGTGTATTTAATGCGGACAGTGATGAGTTGCCCGATGCTACAGCCAATATAACAGATAGTTCGATACCCCCCACCCCAAAGTTGAAACTCACCGGTCTCTTCCTTTTGTTGTTACTGCCTGTGGGAGTCATAGGTAAGTGACCATATGGAACAGTAGGGTCCACAGTTCTAGAATAAACAGGACACAGAAATTGTTCAGCCGTAAACAGTAATTATGGCTTTATTTTTAATGTAAAAATAACTTTTTAAGTGTCAACCAAATATTGATTTAAGAATAACGTTAAATCTAATGTTTACTAAACCACTGCTAAACCTTTAAATATATATTAAAACTAATGTTTACTAAACCACTGCTAAACCTTTAAATATATATTAAATGTAATGTTTACTAAACCACTGCTAAACCTTTAAATATATATTAAATGTAATGTTTACTAAACCACTGCTAAACCTTTAAATATATATTAAATGTAATGTTTACTATATCACTTCTAAACCTTTAAATATATATTAAATCTAATGTTTACTAAACCACTGCTAAATCTTAAAATATATATTAAATCTAATGTTTACCAAGCCACTGCTAAACCTTTAAATATATATTAAATGTAATGTTTACCAAACCACTGCTAAACCTTTAAATATATATTAAATGTAATGTTTACCAAACCACTGCTAAACCTTTAAATATATATTAAATCTAATGTTTACCAAACCACTGCTAAACCTTTAAATATATATTAAATCTAATGTTTACCAAACCACTGCTAAACCTTTAAATATATATTAAATCTAGTGTTTATTAAACCACTGCTAAACCTTTAAATATATTTTCAAGAACGAATAACTTTTAATATAGATCTGGAATTTTTTGTTTTTATCGGGTAATGAAAGAACTACTTTCTAGTGCTCTTGTATACAATAGCGTGTGTGTAATGTGGTGTTATAATATACGTATGTGTGTATGTTAAATCGTGAACGTTTGTTAACAAAGAGAGCATTACGGCAGGTCATTTTATCTGCACTTGCGATTGGTTTTAATGTGGACTATTTTTTACCAAGTTATCACAGTTAACTAGAATGAAGGCCGCCCGTGCTGACGAGTTTGTTAAGCCTCACCTGCGTACCTTTAGTATAGGCTTCTTAACCTATTTTGTCTCGTACAACTAAACTTTACTCCAGTTCCAGGCCACCATTTCTACAAGTCATGGAGTTTACTTTTCGTGAGTTGTCAAGTATCAAACTGTAGACTGTAGTGATCACTGTTGTTAAAAATAGACACTTACAGTCTGTATTTCATTAAGTGTTATCACTGATCGAACCTGTTCTTTTGAGCACGTACACCTCGGAGGTTTATGTTACCGCCCTCTTATCTTTGTGTAACTTAATCTGGAACTTTTTCTTAGGTTGTCTAAAGAAAATTAGGATGAATTCAATAAAAAATAACATCTTAGGATCATGCTCTAATTGTGAAGTAAGCCTACAACGATATAACCGCTTTTGAAATGCGTGATATATGGGAGTGGTGTTTAGGGTGCTCAACTGGCAAATCGTGGATCACGGCATTGAAACTCGACGCAGAACATGCTCGCCATTTTACTTTTATTGGCGTTATAATGTTTCGGTCAATTCAACTGTTTTTTGGTAAAGAGTAGCCCAAGAATTGGCGGTGGGTGCTGCTAGCCGGTTTCTTGTGTATGATCGACAGTTCAGATAACCTTTTGTAGTTTTGGTGTATATGTTCACTTCAAGAAAAATGATAAAGAACCAGAAAGTTGACCCATAATATTTTTCTAAGCATTATATATGTCTTGCGGCCAGTCTTCATTGGTAGAATGTTAACACACGTGTGATATTAAAATACGCGCCAAATACAATAATGTTAGATAAATTCAGTGTTAATTTTATGTATACATTTTGTGACAAAAGGTTTGAGTTTGCACAGTCACTGGTCCAGCGTAACTTTGATAGTTGGTGTGGCGCACTTGAAACCCGAGGACACATGGTTCGCATCCCGTTTTTGCAAAATCGAGCTCTACATTTCGAGGCCGCGGGTGAGCTACTTAAGTGACGACCAGCTTCAGTAGTTGATCAGAGTTGACGATTGGTGCTGTTGATTAGCTAACTTCCTTCTATAACTTGATAATTAGGGATTGCTATTGTAGATGGCTCTGTGTATTTTTGTGCGAACTTCCACAAAGTATTTGGTGTTTTTCCGTAATTTCCAATAGCCGTTAGCTAATTTATACCATTAGAACTTGTACCCAGTGTTATGCATTAATACAGGATATGTCCTCAGTCAAAAGTGAGGTAGTGTTCTTGGATGGCAGGGCAAAGAACAAGAAATCGCAGTTTTGTTTAGTGTTCCTTGCATTGTTGTAAAGTTTCGGATGCGCTGTACCCCAAATGTACTATCTATATGATGACAAAGTACTTCAGTTATGAGTTGTCAAAGAGTTCAGGGTCTCGGGTTCGAGACCTTGATGTTCTGATCTGACAGAAGCCTTCTTCCACAGCTTTCATCAGCATCATCTTTGGACTTGATAGATGGATTTGTTTCAACAAGCACTATAAAAAAGAGTACATCGTGATCTCAGCTGCGCGTGTTGCTAGTCGAACAATGATGGTGGATGGTGACATGGTGAAGATAAGAAAATTTCCAGTTACGGCCATTGTGGACTGGAGCTATCTGCTGAAGATCTGCTTGAAGAACAGATGCAATGGAGGACAAAGAAGATAAAGGAAAGGGTTACTAAGTAAGGATTTCTGATGGTCAATCATAACCTGGCCAGTTCTTGTCCCATTTGGAAAGTGTAAGTCGTACTCTTCGTATCTTATCGTGTGCCACATCATTTAAGTTTCACCAAACTCGGAAGTTTTGAGTCTGATTCCTGCCACTGAAGCAACTGTTTAAGAGAAAATGTCCTGTATGAATGTTGTCTCTTGGACAAGTCATCATCCAAGTATACAAGACTGGGCTGTTGTTCTGAACATTGAAGTTTCATTGACCTTTTTAGTGCAGAAACCTGACTTTGGAGCATCCATATACTCAGAACTGGTGTACTAAGTTTACCACTACATATAAGATAATACTTGAGGTTATTTTTAAGACATTGTAATTTTTTTTATGAAAATGACGAAGTTGCGAAAGAATGTTGACTTTAAAAGAACTTTTATGAAAGAAACACAGTTGTCATAAAGTCGGAAAACTTAGAAACTGTTGGGTAAAATGTGTCTGTTCTCTTTTAAAATATTCCAAACGTACACGTGTTTCCAGGTTGTTTTGCTAGTATCAATAGATTCTGTATTTGGAGAAACCGGAAGATGGACATTTGTGCTGGTGAATATAATACTTCGTAAGAATATCTAATACCTATAATATATACATACTTGCTTTAAGGTGTTGTTGTTTTTTTTTCAATAATAAATTAACATGTTTTGATTATTTTGCACAGGTTTTTTTGCTTACAAGCTAGTCAGCAACATGCGAGAAAAGGAACGACTGAAAGAAGACAAGAAAAAATTAAAACTTCAAAGAAAAGAGAAAGAAACAAAGAAGAAAGTACGATAAATATAATTTGTATCAAAAGTTTACTTATATTTCAACCGTAAGGTGGCGCCGACGACTTTATTTCTTACGGGTGACAAAGAAGCCTTTCACATGATCGTTTATAGTAACTCTCCGTACATTCATAAATTTGATCATTGGTGCTGGTAATTATTCTTACCACTTACCTTCAGTTACATAGAATAGCGATGCATTTATTTACCGGAAGAAAACTCCTTGTACCACTTACCTTCAGTTACATAGAATAGCGATGCATTTATTTACCGGAAGAAAACTCCTTGTACCACTTACCTTCAGTTACATAGAATAGCGATGCATTTATTTACCGGAAGAAAACTCCTTGTACCACTTACCTTCAGTTACATAGAATAGCGATGCATTTATTTACCGGAAGAAAACTCCTTGTACCACTTACCATCAGTTACATAGAATAGCGATGCATTTATTTACCGGAAGAAAACTCCTTGTACCACTTACCTTCAGTTACATAGAATAGCGATGCATTTATTTACCGGAAGAAAACTCCTTGTACCACTTACCTTCAGTTACATAGAATAGCGATGCATTTATTTACCGGAAGAAAACTCCTTGTACCACTTACCTTCAGTTACATAGAATAGCGATGCATTTATTTACCGGAAGAAAACTCCTTGTACCACTTACCATCAGTTACATAGAATAGCGATGCATTTATTTACCGGAAGAAAACTCCTTGTACCACTTACCATCAGTTACATAGAATAGCGATGCATTTATTTACCGGAAGAAAACTCCTTGTACCACTTACCTTCAGTTACATAGAATAGCGATGCATTTATTTACCGGAAGAAAACTCCTTGTACCACTTACCTTCAGTTACATAGAATAGCGATGCATTTATTTACCGGAAGAAAACTCCTTGTACCACTTACCTTCAGTTACATAGAATAGCGATGCATTTATTTACCGGAAGAAAACTCCTTGTACCACTTACCTTCAGTTACATAGAATAGCGATGCATTTATTTACCGGAAGAAAACTCCTTGTACCACTTACCTTCAGTTACATAGAATAGCGATGCATTTATTTACCGGAAGAAAACTCCTTGTACCACTTACCTTCAGTTACATAGAATAGCGATGCATTTATTTACCGGAAGAAAACTCTTTGTACCACTTACCTTCAGTTACATAGAATAGCGATGCATTTATTTACCGGAAGAAAACTCCTTGTACCACTTACCTTCAGTTACATAGAATAGCGATGCATTTATTTACCGGAAGAAAACTCCTTGTACCACTTACCTTCAGTTACATAGAATAGCGATGCATTTATTTACCGGAAGAAAACTCCTTGGGAAATAGCCTTATTTTTAATTGAATATATAAACATTCCATTTAGAGATTTAATGTATATTTTAATTTCGTTTTTTGTGTTACTGAAATGGCTTGATATTTTAGGCTCTCGAGTGTTCAGTTGCATGTTTGAAACGTGTCACAGAAATGTAACATTAAAACTGCAAATTTACCAGAGTTTAGAATGATTTTATCTTCTGTTCGAAAGTGCAAGATAGTTGTATATTTACAATTTTTCAGAGACAATAGTCGACAAGTTTGTAAAACATTTAAACTAATTTATATTGTCTGATTCAGATTTTATGCAAAATGATCAAATTCGAAGCGTTTTACTAAATATTATAATTGCAAGTAATGTTTTTCATGATTTAAAGTTAGGACTAAGAATCGGTGTGAACTAAATATGAAATTTATTCCATGTTTTCTTCGTAATGTATTTAAACCCATTAAATTGGGTCTACTTTCTTTAACTCCATTTCTACTGGCATGAGTCTTGTTTGGTAACTAAAATAATTTCGTTTAGCAAATAATGACATTATTTTTTATTATGTTTACCACCTGGTGGTCGTAAACATTAAACTCCATATTGTGTGACCTTTCTCATGTTTTGGGTCTCGGGCTGTATGAAACGTAGAAACGACTCTCACTTGTAAACGTAGTTCTGGAATATTTAGCTCTGTATAACAATAAACGTGGTCATCTTGTTGGTATAATCAATCCTGTAATTTTGTACGCAATTAAGAGGGTTTTCTCTTATTTTTTTGGGATGTATCAGTTTTTTAATAACAGTTACGTAACTGATTTTACATCTGATTGTAACTAGGCCATCACTGCCCTGATTGTGTTGAGTTTGATTAGCAGTGTAATTCTTTCACTGTATTTTGCAGTAAAATCTCACTTAATTTTAACTGTTTTAAATATATTTAATTTAGTATTTGTACATACTTTATAAGAATTCAGTGTATAAGATAACTGCGGTATTTAAGTTTCATAAAAGCGACAGACTATTTCGATAACAATTAGGCCTAACTTTCTGTGTTACCATGCAACAAAATAAAAACACACACTTAATTAACATTAACAAACACTTGGACATAAATTAGTGAAAATATATTTTTTCCAATCGTTGTCCGTACTTCGTTGTTGTTAATGTGAAACAACGTTCAGAGATAAGAGTAAGCCTAAAATATTAAGGTTGTTTAAGATCCAATTGAGAGTTCGAAGAAAGTTATGTAACTCATTCATCTGGATTCAGGTCCAGTCAAACACACACAATACACGGTGTTTCTATTATTATTTCTCTGGTTTTGTGTGGCTTATTTTTCTTTATAGAGCCGACTTTTAGATGAAAATAGAAATAATTATCTGACTATCAAAAGTCTACATGCAACTGTTTCTAAATATTTATAAAATGTCTTTGTTAAAAAAAATGTTTCAGGCAGAGTTTACTCAATAAAGATTTCTCGATTTTTTGTGAAGAAAATTTGAGATGGTTTTATTTCAAATCATCATCTAAAGTTTGAAATATGCTTATTTGAAATATTGTTTGTAGATTTTGTGACGTGAAAATGTCACCTTCAAATTTAGTAATACACAATTTCAAGAACTTCAATAGTTACTGTGTTTTAGTTTTGTAACATTACGATTTTTAAGCTTTGTATTTTTAATCACTGAGACAGCTTCACGCACCAAGACTAAATAAAATGAGTGTACTTCTCCGAAGCAGGCAAAATTAAGCTCGATTCTTAAGCTTCTGTTGGTGGTTTATATCTCGTGGTATTTATCAGCAGTCTTACATCGCAAACACATTCGTTAGAAATCTGTATCTAAAATCAGTGACTGTAAGTATCAGACTTGACGTAATTGTATTCGACAGTTTCTTAAAGAAGGAAAAAAATATGTTGCATCTAGTGTTTTGAACTATAAATTAAAAAGTTTAGATTTATTTTGGAGTGACTTCTCAACCTCTAGTGTGCAGTCTTAGATCTCTGTGTGATTGGAGAGTTTAAACTGACCTCGTATACTAAATGGATTAAAAAAAAGCAACAAGGATGAGTGGCGTGCTTTGGACGTAACAACCTTGTGATAGAACATTTTAAAATAAAACAATTACGCTGCAGGACTGTTGTGAGTGTGCAAAGTCGTCAGATAGAACGCGACCAAATATGAAGGCGTGGATTGCGAGTCCTCAGTGGGGACCAAAATCGTGTTAATGTAACGTCCTCAACTTATGTATGTATACTAAGAGAATTCGTCTTGTACTAAACGTTAACCCTATTTCAAAACCATCGAGTTGTTTGGTACCTTCCCCTATCAGTAATGATGGCAATCATTTTTATTTGCAGTTAGCCAAACAAATATACATGGGTGTGAGGTAGTTTTAAAAAAATATAGTTTGTTTAAAATAAGATCTTCAGAAGATAACGGAATTATAAAATAGTAAAACTAAAAGTTTACTAATACCGACTTAGAAATCTTTTTTGCACCTCCCTAATTATCGTTCACATTGTCGTCAATAGATGACACTACATGCATAAAACAGGATCCTAAGTATGAAAGAGAACAACAATATATACTAAGTTTTAAAAGTTGTCCTTGAAATATTAGTGCAGGGTTTAATTTAGACTACGCATGTGCAGCTAAATAAATATTTTAACTGTTCAAAATGATGTAATAAATAGCGGTTATACTCGTTAATATTTTGTCGTTTTACTTAAATTTTAGTTTTTCTTGTGAAATGTGTTTTTATATTGTCGCTTCAGTTATAAGGATGTTAGAAAATGCACAGAAGTATTGTTTTGGTGTTTAACATTTTCATTAATCATTGTTAAAAAATAATATCGTTTTCAACAAGTTAAAAAATCCACAAACTAAAACTTTACTGCCCTCTTCTGGCAACTTGTGAAAATAACTTACACAGGCAGTGCAAAGAATGGTTGTGGTCAGACAAGTAGTAACTATATCTCAATAGTGACGTTTGTTCTGAAGTTTTACGGTATCGTTAACCTGGTTTTGCAGAAGAATTTTACCTTCTAATTTTAATAAAGTGGTGAAATAATGTAGTTTGATTATTGGTTGGTTCTCGCAAATTACATTCACTGTTAGTAACGTCTCTCACTATGCAACATTTGACTGATGAAGTAGGTCTTGATCACGAGAAACCCATTTGATATAAAATTTATCTCAGGACGGCGGCTGGAATGGATATTAAAACATTTATTAAGTGTTAATACCCATACCAACCGTTCTGAGATGCAGAATCCTTTACAATATTCTATTTAAGGATATATGTCACCGATTGTTTACGATCTTTGTTTGCTAGGATGAAAGCTTTTGCGTTTTATTTCTTCATTATGATTTACAAACATGTTAGGGTTACTTGTACATTTTATCGCAAAGTAATACTTGTATGTAAGAAAATTACCCCAAAATTCGTTTTGTAATGTGCTTGCATGTTGGGAAAACTCAGAATGCGAGTTACTTTCATTGTCTTTACTAGAATCATCCGAGTTTGCGCATTTTTAAAAGATAAAAGTAAGTCTTACAAGTTGAAAGGTACGGTTTAGAAGAACAACCAATACAAGGAGACGAACAGTATAAGAAATGTATTTCTACATCTAAACAATCTCTTTGGTATTTCAAGCAATAGGTTGACTGAGGAAACAATACATGTTATCTTTATAAATAACTAGTCTACAACAACAAGTGGTATAGACACCTTTTTATTCACAGGTACATTCACAACCAAACATACAGCTATGCAATTGTTCTAATAATAAAATAAACCTAACGCTATCAATCAGTTTCTACCATTTTTTAAATTTAGGATTGAGGAAAATATTTATTTAGGAAGTAAAAACATTACAATTCTATTGGCTAAACAGTTGTAGGTTTTCTTTAAACTGTAAGGTTTTTCACATCTCTCTCATTTTGAAATTACGATATCGCGATATGTGCGTCATATCCGAGAGCATCCAGTTTAGTTTGGATGTTTATCAACTGAAGCACAAAACTTCCTTAATATTGAATCACATCAGAAACCAATAACTTCATTTCTACTGGAAAGAAGAGGACACTAAAAATAATAATAATAAGATAATTAAAATAAATTTATGACTCAATAAAACATTAAGTACTTATATTGTTTCATTGTGGACACTTGTTTTCTATTCAGTTATATCTAGTATATCCACCGAAGTCTTTATAAACAATGTTATAAGCATACTATACCATTTTAGGGTCGATTCCGTACTCCTCAGATAATAGAGGTTTGCTCCTTCTTGGGGTTTAATTGCATGTTTGTTTTATCAACACACAAAACAACATATAAACACCAGTCAACACCTCTCTTTTAAACTTAAAATTATAGTTGAGTTGAATTACAAAACAATAATCTGATTGAGCTTTACAATGAAGCCACCTTACTCAAATCAACCCACCAACATAACCACTATGTTTGCTTGTTTGTAATTTCGCGCAAAACTATACGAGGGCCATCTGCGCTAGCCGTCCCTAATTTTGCGGTGTAAGACTAGAGGGAAAGCAGCTAGTCATCACCACCCACCGCCAATTCTTGGGCTACTATTTTACCTACGTTACATTATAATGCCCCCACAGTTTGAAAGGGCGAGCATGTTTGGTGTAACGGGAATTTGAGCCCGCGACCCTCGGATTGCGAGTCGAGTGCCTTAACCACCTAGCTATGCCAGGCCTAACTACCGTCTAGAACTCCAGCAAACTATCTACATTGTTGAGCCTAACAAAATAACCACTGTCTTGGCAAAATATCAACACTATAGGACTCCAGCAAAATTACAGTTCTGTCCATCTTTAGTGAAAGAGTTGTTGTTTGAACCGTAACTATATAAACAATAAAACATTATAATTAATCGAATATCAGGCTAAACATCAGTATCATTATTATGAACAACAAAGTAGCGTGTCAGCAGCAGGAAACTTCTATAAGATGTCCTTTTGGTACTTACCTAAGAGATCTAAGACGACAACTGCGATTGCCCTGGTGTTAACATAAGGAGTAGCACTGGACTGGGTGAAGGACCCTTTGAGCAATGCATTGTTTCATGCACGCTTGACCACGCTTTTGAATAGCCGACTCAAAACTCCACGGTTGACCACTGTTGAAACGGATTCGATCATTTTCGGGGTTTTGTGGAGTCTCGTGGTTTTTCTGAAGTTGGTCTCCACTTGGGCGGATGGCTCCCCGGAAGTAAAGTTTTTTGTTGGAAACTGAAGGAAAGACTTGCCGGGAACGGTGGTTCATCGAATCTACACGAGTGCCGTCATCGTTAGATAGATTCGCCACTGCAAAAGAAATATTTTATGGTTAGTATGGGCTGTGAAACAGTAATGCCAGACAACAAATGTCTACCGTTTTGCGTGCCGTACCTCAGGATCACGGGTTCGTTATAAGGGTTTGTTTAACTCCCACTATTCGATTATAGTGACTCAAAAATTGGCGGTAGGTGCTATTGAACAACTGTCTTCCGTTTAATAAATTAGTTTAAAATCAGAGACGGTTAGTGTAGGTGGCCATTGTGCAGCTTCGTACGAGTATTCGAAAAAAAACCAATCAAATTATTGTAAAAATCTAATTTTAATATTTCGCTTTAAGACGTGGCACAAAATCATTCCCAAGAAATTAAAGGTAACATCTATAACCGTCGGAAGTGATCCTAACACCTGAGCGGTAAGTGTAGGTGGTACATGAGGGCTATCTGCGCTATCTGCCCCTAATGTAGCAGTTTCAGGCCGTAGAGGGAAGGCAGTTAGTCATCACCACTCACCGCCAACTCTTTGGCTCTTCTTTTACCAACGAATAGTGGGATTGACTGAGACATTATAACGCGCCCATCGCTTAAAGAGAGAACATCTTTGGTGTGACGGGATTGGAACCCGCGACCAGTAGATTACAGGTCAAACGCCTAATCAGCTGGCCATGCCGGAGCGATCTAGCTGCTTATAACGTTAAATAACGGGCTTTACGCTCAATAACTAACACATAATGGTTACAGACTTGTAACGTGATGAAATAAAACTTGAAAGTTTGTTTCGTTTTATAGCAGAAATTGATGAGAAACAGAATTATGAAATTCAGTATACAATTAATAATTATTAAAACTGATATAGTTACTAAATCATAAATTATAGGGATGAGAAACATGAATTATGAAATTAAGTATACAGTTAATAATTATTAAAACTGATATAGTTACTAAATCATAAATTATAGGGATGAGAAACATGAATTAATTTTAGTAATTTCCAAACCATCTTAGGGCCCCAGCACGGCCAGGTGGGTTAAGGCGTTTGATTCGTAATCCGAGGTACGCGGGTTCGAATCCACATCGCACCAAATATGCTCGCCCTTTCAACCGTCAGGGCGTTATAATGTGATGGTCAATCCCACTATTTGCTGGTAAAAGAGCAGCCCAAGAGATGACGATGCTTGGTGATGACTAACTGCCCTCTCTCTAGTCTTACACTGCTAAATTATGGACGGCTAGTGCAGATAGCCCTTATGTTGCTGTTCGCGAAATTCGAAAACAAAAAACAAACTTTTGTTGTTGTTTTTTTATTAACATTTCGCCCAACTAAATGAGCTAGTAGATTAGGTCGTTAATAAACGCCCAAACATAACCTATTTACGTCTTAGGGCGTTTATTTTGATTGTGTACGCGGCGAAACAAAAAAACGGTTGTTATCTGCCACATTCAGTTGGCATAATGAATGCAACGGAAGCCACGTACTAGTGATTTAAACAAGACCGTGTTTGTATTCTACTCTAATAACGTCGATCACGTTCTCTTACCATAAATATTATTTGAAACGATCGTATGTAAATAATCCTTGTTCATGGATTTCCAACACCAAACTCTCGTCAACAGGGACTTAATTCTAAATGATTCGTTGTCTACGTGTCTAATAATACAGACGAATTGCTCCTCTAATAGCTGACAGAACTCTAACGAAGTGTTTGTTTTGTCGACAGAAAAGTCGTTTCGCAAGGATAAAACCTTAGGAAATTTATCTGTAAGTCGTGTGTTTACAAAACTGTCGTAGAAACGAAATGTTAGCAACTGCTTTTTCCATCTTCAAGTTAACGTTTACAAAGAAATTTATTTTAGGCGTTAAACCAACATTTACCTGGTAGACTTGGCAAATTTACCATTTAAAACTAAAGTTATACAATGGGTCATCTGTGCTCTACCCAAAGCGGGTATCAAACCACTAAATTTAGCGTAATAAGCCCCAAACTTGTTGCTAAGCTATCAGGGAGCTCGATTGTTTTATTAAGTCATGTAGAGAAAAGATGGTGTGGAAGGTGATAAAGCTTTTCTGATATTTTGGTGAACTATATCATAACTTAAGAAATCTACCATGATCTTACTGATATTTTGGGGGGTGAGATGGGTATTTTAAATATATTTTTGAAGAAATATATTTACAGACAATTAATTGTGAATTGTTAATACTGAATTACATATATGCCAAGTAATTAACTACCAATGACTAGTGAGGGGTATGGTAGTGTCCTACAGAGTCTACTGAAAACTATGCTAGCATTTTCAAGAAGGTACTGATACATACGAGGTCTGTTAAAAAAATACGCGGACTGACGTCATAAAACAAAATGTACTTTATTTAGAAGTTACAGGTCTGGGACCCCTTCAAAGTACTCTCCTCCCCAACGCACACACTTATCCCAACGGTGTTTCCACTTGTTGAAACAGTCCTGGTACGCTTCTTTTGTGATGTCCTCCAGCTCCTTCGTCGCATTTGCCTTAATCTCGGGAATCGTCTCAAATCTTCTTCCTTTCAAGGGTCTTTTGAGTTTGGGGAACAAGAAAAAATCGCAAGGAGCAAGGTCAGGTGAGTAGGGGGGTGAGGAAGAACAGTGATCGAGTGTTTGGCCAAAACTCACGAGTTCTGAGGCACAAATTTCGCAGCAACGCGGTGCATCTGCAATTTTCGGTCAAAATCTCGTAACAAGATCCAACTGATATCCCACACTCTTCAGCAAGCTCCTGACAGTCAGACGTCGATTTGCCCGCACTAGGGTGTTGATTTTGTCGACGTGTGGGTCGTCAGTTGACGTGGAAGGACGTCCAGGACGCTCATCAACTTCAATGGACTGTCGACCATCCTTAAAACGTTCATGCAACTTGAAACATGCTGTACGCTTCATAGCAACATCACCGTAAGCCGTGTTAAGCATAGCAACAAGTTTCAGTCGCAGATTTTCCAAGTTTAACACAAAATTTCACAGCAAGTCGTTGCTCCTTCAGGTCATTCATTCTGAAATCCGCCAAACGAAAAAATCGCACTTCACTTAAAACCGCGTAGCTAATACACAAATGAAGATATCTGAAGTCGGGAAATGGCATCGTAATCAGCTGATCTGTGCGAACTTAGCGACACAAAGCGGATTCCCCTGGAACCAACTGGAGCCGCGCAATTCAAACAGTCCGCGTATTTTTTGAACAGCCCTCGTATTGTAATATTTTTGTCGTGTGTGAAACTAACTGGACTTGGTATGGTCAGGTCGTTAAGGCGTTCGACTCGTAATCCGAGATTCGCGGGTTCGAATCCACATTGCACCAAATATGCTCGCCCTTTCAACCGTGAGGGCGTTATTATGTGATGGCCAATCCCACTATTCGTTGGTAAAAGAGTAGTCCAAGAGTTGACGGTGGGTGGTGATGACTAGCTTCCTTCCCTCTAGTCTTACACTACAAAATTAGGGACGACTAGCGCAGATAGCCCTCGTGTAGCTTTGCGTGAAATTCATACAAACAACAAGCAACGTGTACAGTAAATGAATGTAATAAAAGTCAATATTGCTTGTCAAAATAATAACATTAATTTATTACACACACTACAACACAACTAATGTATTAATTTTAACACCCTGTTAAACATAGTTATTCCAATTTATTACACATACTACAACACAACTAATGTATTAATTTTAACACCCTGTTAAACATAGTTATTCCAATTTATTACACACACTACAACACAACTATTGTATTAATTTTAACACCCTGTTAAACATAGTTATTCCAATTTATTACACACACTACAACACAACTAATGTATTAATTTTAACACCCTGTTAAACATAGTTATTCCAATTTATTACACACACTACAACACAACTAATGTGTTAATTTTAACACCCTGTTAAACATAGTTATTCCAATTTATTACACACACTACAACACAACTAATGTATTAATTTTAACACCCTGTTAAACATAATTATTCCAATTTATTACACACACTACAACACAACTAATGTATTAATTTTAACACCCTGTTAAACATAATTATTCCCATTTGTTACACACACTTCTCTACCCTAACACTTGAAATGCTACGGTCTGTGAAATATAATAAACCAATATGGAAGGCATAACTGTTCTGAAAACTATTTACAGAAAAAACGACTAATCGTACTCTAAAAAAATGATTTGATTGAAACTCGACGGTTAGGCATGTGTCTGTTTTAAGGGTTAAGGTGATACATCCAGTTTTGTAGTTAGAATAAAATCGTTTTTTTCTGGTGCGTGATAAGTTATTTTGTACAACTTTGTGTCATTACTTTAGTTTGCTTCGCAAAATTTAAAAATGATAATTGTTTTTATTTTAATTTAAAACTACAGTTTTATTACAATTTATCACCGAGGGGGTGACATTAAGTTTAAAACGGTTAATAGTTGTGGTATTAATATATTTAGAGATACTAAAAGAAGAACAGCCTGTCCCGTAAAGTATCGGTTGGTATTCTTAAGATATTTAGTCGAAAGATACCAATAAATATGCTTTTTAGTCAGAAAATACTGTATAACAGATTCTTTAGTTGGAAATACACTGTCACTGTTAGATGGGCTGTTCAGCCAGCATGTATTGAAAGAAGATAACCCGCGAGAATGATTTTGAAACGGTTGCTGCTGCTAGTTAAGCCTAATTGTCACAGTGTATGTGTGTATTTTTCAGCTGACGAACTTCTGTCTAAGTTACCTGCTAGTAGTGAATATCATGTAGCTGATAAAACAAGTTAGGGAGAGTTAACAGTGTTACCTTAGATTTGGTGTGTCGTCCTATTATTTCTTGATTTTTACAGGCATCTGACGAAGTCATCATGAATACAGACACGAGGAGTTAGCGAGTTAGTCATAAAACACATAACTGGGCTTTATGGCCAGGTGGTTAAGGCGTTCGACTCGTAATCTCAGGGTTGCGGGTTCGAATCCCGGTTGCACCAAACATGCTCGCCCTTTCAGTCGTGAGGGCGTTATAATGTGACGGTCAATCCCACTATTCGTTGATAAAAGAGCAGCTCAAGAGTTGGCGGTGGGTGGTGATGATTAGCTGCATTCCCTCTAGCTTTACACTGCTAAATTATGGACGGCTAGCGCAGATAGCCCTCGATTGGCTTTGTGTGAAATACAAAAACATAATTTGTTTTCCTTCTTTTTGTCTCACATCTCGTCACGAATGTTGTCTTTACTGGTATCAGTTTTCCTTCCCCCTGTGTCGAGAAGTCGTATAAACTGTTTGTTTTTGCTTATCAGGAAATTTATCGGAACTGTTTGCTCTGGAAAAAAATCAGATTATTTGGAACCAATGACGATGTTTCACCAGTCACGAGGCTTCCGTATTGTGAAAGCAGAGAATGAGAAAGCTTGAAAATTTAGAAGATAAACATTACCTATAATGTGAAACGTTGAAGGAACAAAAGGAAACTTTGACACTCAACACATCTCAGCCATTGAAAGATTCTTAAAAGACATAACTTTTTATGATGTTGAAAACGATCAGGGACACGTGGTAATGTTTTGGTGTTAAACACAACAAATGTTCTCAGGTCTAACAGAACATTACTAAATGAATATCTTTACAAAAACTCCAACTCGTTGAAATATAGTAAATTTCATTCACTTCTTTCGAAAAGAATTCGTGACAGTGTTGGAATGTACAAGACAGTAGTCCCATAGAAGATTCCAACACTGTCCTTTAACTGTCTCATATTTATACAGACAGAGATAACGCAAGTATAACTTGGATGAGCGTGTTTATAAAGATAGAAAAAAAATGAAAGTGTAACTTAAGTGGCTGCCACAGACGTATGTACTTTGAAAGAAAGACAGAGTAATTTAAAAAGACCGTTGGTTTGAGTAACTTGTAAAATATTATGGAGTAATGAGTGACGTGTGTTTCAGTCTTAGTGTTGCTTCCAAGTTGTCTAATAAAATAGGAATATAAATATCAATGTTTCCTTAATCATAGCCTCCAGTGGCATAGCGGTATGTCTGCGGACTTAAAGCTATAAACCGAGCCCATTGTATAGCTTTGTGCTAAACTACAAACGAACAAACGACTGATTCATTATTGTTAATTAAGAACACTAGTTTTAAACCTTATAGATGAACAACTCTTAAGTGGCCTACACAAGGCCAAACTCAACTAAAACCTTTATAGAACATCTAGGACCCAGTGGTTAACGTGTCGGTTTGCGTTACGTAAGGTCGTCTGTTCGGAACGTGACGCCACTAAACACGCTACACAGTCGCAGCTGTTACCGAATTATAAGTGATACTTAATCCTATTATTTTAGGCATGGCCAAGCGCGTAAGGCGTGCGACTCGTAATCCGAGGGTCGCGGGTTCGCGCCCGCGTCGCGCTAAACATGCTCGCCCTCCCAGCCGTGGGGGTGTATAATGTGACGGTCAATCCCACTATTCGTTGGTAAAAGAGTAGCCCAAGAGTTGGCGGTGGGTGGTGATGACTAGCTGCCTTCCCTCTAGTCTTACACTGCTAAATTAGGGACGGCTAGCACAGATAGCCCTCGAGTAGCTTTGTGCGAAATTCCCAAACAAACAAACAAACCTATTATTTTAACCAAAGGACCTGACTGAATCCTTGTACGGCGGATAGTGTTGTCAGTGATTCAAAATTACGGACTAGCATAAAGATTTAACTTAAAATAATTAAGGTCACAAATTTCAACGTCTCTTCTTTAAAAACTTACGTGTAGCATTGTTATAAGTATCAGGAAAAATATATATATATATTGGGGCATAAAACAGAATGTTAAGATAACCATAACGGTAAGGCTATTCGCGGGGATTTTTGAAATTTTTTTTTTCAAGACTAATATTATTATTTTACTAATTAATGATCAAATATTCAAGACTGGCTATTTCCAAATTATCTTGGTTCACTTATAAAGAAAAACTGGCACAGTTCAAGTCTCGCTGAAAACGAGATTTTCCTTAGGCCTACTGTACGAATGTTGAAATCATTATTAAAATAAAAACAACACACGTTTCAAACTTTACTCGCGTTTAGCGAAATTAATCAAAGATATTTATTTTAGAACGACGACATTTCATAATTTAAATTACATAGCATATTGAGGATCTCGTGTTTTACCCGCAGAGATCATTTTCTGATCACAAGAGCATCCACACGAAACTTTTACTTGATATAAAGCTGGCAGGCAAATAGCTAAATTCTCATCAGTGCAGAAGAACGAATGTATTATCGTTAATTACTTTGTTTTTATATTCCATGAAGGAAAGTAGAAAAACACATTATAAATTTAGTTATGTGAAGGAGTTTATCTAATAAATCTGTTTACATATTAGATTTAATAAAGACTCTCGAGGCTTAAGTAAACTTAACAATTTTGCTTTATTCGAAAACAAAGAAAATGTTGGCGCTACAATTGCAAGCGGGTTCATCCATCTTTATTGTGTTATTATTTAGGCTTAACCGTGATAGCGATACTCTTTTTAACACAAATTAAAACTTGATCAATCAAACAATTGCTCTTTGAGTGCGACTATAGAAAGAACGTTCTGTATTGGTTTACGGTGATAAGTTCCCAACTGACTTGATCAGTTCTAAACATTGTTTATATAAACTACAATTTATAATAATTACTATAAGTGTGTACGGTAATTTAAATCAATAAAGTTAAAGTCTGTTAATCTTCCAAATGATAAAAAAGGCTTTTTTCGATATTTACATTAACCAGGACATATTTACATCTTCTGTTTGATATCGTAGACAAAGTTTGTGAATTCTATTACTTTATTTCTGCTTTTCTCAAATTTTGTTTTAGAGAATCTGGTTTAGATATGAAGGTAAAACTGAAAATAAACTACACGCCAGTTAGTGAAAACATTATTACAAAACTTAACAATGAACGTAAATAACAACTAACTAAAACCTAACTACAATATATAAAATTATGAAAGAACAGCCACAACTGAAACGTATTTACCATAACTGATAACTACAAGAAACATAATAACTACTACTTAGACGAGGTAAAGGAACCTATAACAAGGTAGCCACAAACATTTATTACCGAAATAGACTTCGTGAGGTAAATAAAACATAGACGAGGTAACTACTGTCCGGATAAGATAACTGAAAGTGAGACAAGGTAACTAAAGTGTGGATAAGATAACTCAAACTGTAACAGGGTAACTAATGTCCAGATAAAATAACTAAAACAAGGAAACTAATGTCCAGATAGGATAACTGAAACTGAGACGAGGATATTTAAAGTGTGATAAATGACTATCTATACATGTTGTTTCATACGTTACTGTAACACAAATAATTCTTTATTATCTACACACATTGTTTCATACGTTACTGTAACACAAATAATTCTTTATTATCTACACACGTTGTTTCATACGTTACTGTAACACAAATAATTCTTTATTATCTACACACGTTGTCTCATACGTTATTGTAACACAAATAATTCTTTATTATCTACACACATTGTTTCATACGTTATTGTAACACAAATAATTCTTTATTATCTACACACGTTGTTTCATACGTTACTGTAACACAAATAATTCTTTATTATCTACACACGTTGTCTCATACGTTACTGTAACACAAATAATTCTTTATTATCTACACACGTTGTTTCATACGTTATTGTAACACAAATAATTCTTTATTATCTACACACGTTGTTTCATACGTTATTGTAACACAAATAATTCTTTATTATCTACACACATTGTTTCATACGTTACTGTGACACAAATAATTCTTTATTATCTACACACATTGTTTCATACGTTACTGTAACACAATTAATTCTTTATTATCTACACACGTTGTTTCATACGTTACTGTAACACAAATAATTTATTATCTACACACGTTGTTTCATACGTTACTGTAACACAAATAATTCTTTATTATCTACACACGTTGTCTCATACGTTATTGTAACACAAATAATTCTTTATTATCTACACACGTTGTTTCATACGTTATTGTAACACAAATAATTCTTTATTATCTACACACGTTGTTTCATACGTTATTGTAACACAAATAATTCTTTATTATCTACACACGTTGTTTCATACGTTATTGTAACACAAATAATTCTTTATTATCTACACACATTGTTTCAAAAGTTACTGTGACACAAATAATTCTTTATTATCTACACACGTTGTTTCATACGCTACTGTAACACAAATAATTCTTTATTATCTACACACATTGTTTCATACGTTACTGTAACACAAATAATTCTTTATTATCTACACACGTTGTTTCATACGTTACTGTAACACAAATAATTCTTTATTATCTACACACGTTGTCTCATACGTTATTGTAACACAAATAATTCTTTATTATCTACACACATTGTTTCATACGTTATTGTAACACAAATAATTCTTTATTATCTACACACATTGTTTCATACGTTACTGTAACACAAATAATTCTTTATTATCTACACACATTGTTTCATACGTTATTGTAACACAAATAATTCTTTATTATCTACACACATTGTTTCATACGTTATTGTAACACAAATAATTCTTTATTATCTACACACATTGTTTCATACGTTACTGTAACACAAATAATTCTTTATTATCTACACACATTGTTTCATACGTTACTGTAACACAAATAATTCTTTATTATCTACACACGTTGTCTCATACGTTATTGTAACACAAATAATTCTTTATTATCTACACACATTGTTTCATACGTTACTGTAACACAAATAATTCTTTATTATCTACACACGTTATTTCATACGTTACTGTAACACAAATAATTCTTTATTATCTACACACGTTGTCTCATACGTTATTGTAACACAAATAATTCTTTATTATCTACACACATTGTTTCATACGTTACTGTAACACAAATAATTCTGTATTATCTACACACGTTGTTTCATACGTTACTGTAACACAAATAATTCTTTAATATCTGCACACGTTGTTTCATACGTTACTGTAACACAAATAATTCTTTATTATCTACGCACATTGTTTCATACATTACTGTAACACAAATAATTCTTTATTATCTACACACGTTGTCTCATACGTTACTGTAACACAAATAATTCTTTATTATCTACACACATTGTTTCATACGTTACTGTAACACAAATAATTCTTTATTATCTACACACGTTGTTTCATACGTTACTGTAACACAAATAATTCTTTAATATCTACACACGTTGTTTCATACGTTACTGTAACACAAATAATTCTTTATTATCTACACACATTGTTTCATACGCTACTGTAACACAAATAATTCTTTATTATCTACACACTTTGTTTCATACGTTACTGTAACACAAATAATTCTTTATTATCTACACACGTTGTCTCATACGTTATTGTAACACAAATAATTCTTTATTATCTACACACGTTATTTCATACGTTACTGTAACACAAATAATTCTTTATTATCTACACACGTTGTCTCATACGTTATTGTAACACAAATAATTCTTTATTATCTACACACATTGTTTCATACGTTACTGTAACACAAATAATTCTGTATTATCTACACACGTTGTTTCATACGTTACTGTAACACAAATAATTCTTTAATATCTGCACACGTTGTTTCATACGTTACTGTAACACAAATAATTCTTTATTATCTACGCACATTGTTTCATACATTACTGTAACACAAATAATTCTTTATTATCTACACACGTTGTCTCATACGTTACTGTAACACAAATAATTCTTTATTATCTACACACATTGTTTCATACGTTACTGTAACACAAATAAGCTTCTTTATTATCTACACACGTTGTTTCATACGTTACTGTAACACAAATAATTCTTTAATATCTACACACGTTGTTTCATACGTTACTGTAACACAAATAATTCTTTATTATCTACACACATTGTTTCATACGCTACTGTAACACAAATAATTCTTTATTATCTACACACTTTGTTTCATACGTTACTGTAACACAAATAATTCTTTATTATCTACACACGTTGTCTCATACGTTATTGTAACACAAATAATTCTTTATTATCTACACACGTTGTTTCATACGTTACTGTAACACAAATAATTCTGTATTATCTACACACGTTGTTTCATACGTTACTGTAACACAAATAATTCTGTATTATCTACACACGTTGTTTCATACGTTACTGTAACACAAATAATTCTTTATTATCTACAAACGTTGTTTCATACGTTATTGTAACACAAATAATTCTTTAATATCTACACACGTTGTTTCATACGTTATTGTAACACAAATAATTCTTTATTATCTACACACATTGTTTCATACGTTACTGTAACACAAATAATTCTTTATTATCTACACGTTATTTCATACGTTACTGTAACACAAATAATTCTTTATTATCTACACACGTTGTCTCATACGTTATTGTAACACAAATAATTCTTTATTATCTACACACATTGTTTCATACGTTACTGTAACACAAATAATTCTGTATTATCTACACACGTTGTTTCATACGTTACTGTAACACAAATAATTCTTTAATATCTGCACACGTTGTTTCATACGTTACTGTAACGCAAATAATTCTGTATTATCTACACACGTTGTTTCATACGTTACTGTAACACAACGTTTATCGGTTTTTAAGTACTCCCAATTTAACATTTATTGTAGAGAGCAAAGAAATTAAAAGCCCTCCCCGTTCATTAGCTAAGCGGTAATCCTAGAGTCTTATGGTGCTCAAATTGTGGTTTTGATTCCTGTGATAGACAGAGTACAGATAACTCATTGTGTAGCTTTGCGCTTAGCAACCTCGAGATCCGTAAGTGTTAAAACGTGTTTAAACAAATATTGGTCAAGTAAAAGTTCTTAACAGATCTATATCTTATGTTAATTTAGTAATTATTTCTTACATTTCTTTTATTATGTAGTAAATAATAGAAGACACAGTAAAACAATTAACACAAAAGAAAGAAATGACCAACCTGTTAGGGTTAATATAAGGCCTAAAACCGTCCATTTTAAGATGTAAGCCAGAGAGGAGCATGTTTTGGCCATCCTTCGGACCTTTAGTCAGCAATATTATTTATAATAAATGGAAATTAATTTGTTAACTACAAAATATTTCTTAAAACCAGTTGCTTTTGTTTCTTGTTAAAGTTACTGTTAGTTTCTGAAGAACGTCTATCTTTACTCAAAACTTGAGGAGACAGTAATATTTTTTTCTTTGACTGCACGCAAGCCTGGAGCACGTGCTTGATGATGAACCAAGGGATGCGATTTCAGCTCTCCGTACTAGGCAGCTCTTTTACATCTGTTAGCTATTTCACAGGTGCTTTATAAATATACACACACATCAACTCCCAATAAATGACGTCTTAAAGAAACGTTTACTGAGTGGTCCGCTGAATATTTCGAAGTCGATACTTTCGCCCACGCGCACGGCGAATCGAAACGAAAGTCTTTGTGTGAAACGTCTGCTCACGTGGGAGGACTTATTTTGTTTCGTTCGAACGAGATTAAAGTTGCGCCTAATTAATTTAAAAACTAAGATACTGAATGTTACTAAGCAACGAAGTAGATGTTACAAAATTGTTTAAATCAAAGTATAGGCCTACAAAAAACATTTATATTTAAAAAGCTGGAAAGAAAACAGGTTTGAAATTCATAATCCGCATTTCGGCCACAACTCTGTTTTAATCAGCGGAGAGTTGTTCATTCGAGATCATTTACTTTTACGGACTGTAAACTTTACGTATTCATTCCCTATTCTAAGTTGTCTTAGACAGCAAACAAACAATTCCATAATTAGCAAAATGAGTCAATAATATGTAGAGGATAATAAAACGATAGGGCGTCATTGAAAAATAGGGCATATTTCAAACATCTTAAGGTAAGCTTGTTTTTGTTTGGTTTGTTCAAGGGGACAGGTCTGTTGGTTTCCTCTGGTACAAACGGAATTAAACAAAAACATAGAAAAAAATAAATTATCTTTTATTCAGTTCCTTTTGTTTTTGCATTTTGCGCAAAGCTACCCGAGGGCTATCTGCGTTAGCCGTCCCTAATTTATCAGTGTAAGACCAGCGGGAAGACAGCTAGTCATCACCACCCACCGTCAACTCTTGGACTACTCTTTTACCAATGAATGGTGGTATTGACCATAACATAATAACGCCAACACGGCTGAAAGGACGAGCATGTTTGGTGCAACGGGGATTCGAACCCACGACCCTTGCATTACGTGTTGAACGCCTTAACACACCTGGCCATGCCTGGCCTTTATTTAGTTCCTATTATAAACATATTTGCAATAAAAAGAATATTTTCTTCAAAGAAATATAAAAGAAAATAGTGAATTCATGCGTGTTAACATTTAATAACATAAAATATTTTCATTTTTTATTGTAAGACCAACAAACTCCTTGCGTATCATTTATTTTAATGATTTTCCCTCCTAGTAACTCGCAGGAAGCAAGAAGTGGGTGTTTGTTTGCTTTGATTGGTTTGGTTTGAATTTCGCGCAAAGCTACGCGAGGGCTATCTTCCCATTATAACATTCGGGAATTTGTCAGATTTACTAAAAGAATTGTAGCTATGGATTAGGACTTCCACTTTGAGAAGATGAACCTTTGATACGTGTTCTCCTTTAAGTTGGAAATTGTTCAACATCATTAGCCCTACTTTTCCTATTCACTGATGTTTCCTATTGCACAGTGGGATTGACGAAACATTATAACACCCCCATGGCTGAAAGGGCGAGCAGGTTTGGCGTGACTAGGATTCGACTTCGCATTAGACTTAACGTAACCTAACTTAAGGACAATAAGGGACCATCTGGTCATCCAAAACTCGTCTTGTTTACTAGCCCTGAGTAAAGTAGAAACATTCAACCAGCCTCTTATATCTCAGAAACTTCAGTTACTCTGTTAAAATCCTGTACAATTCAGAAAGATAAAACTGAAACCTAGTCTCTGTCGTTCTCTTTGTTCTATTTTTCAAATCGTAAACTTGTTTTTTCATGTTCTATTACCTTCAGAAGATAACAGAAGAAGAGATTCGTGCTATAAATAAAACTGATGCTCATATGAACATTATTCTGGTGTCACTACGAACCGTGTGTATCTCAGTGATGGTTTGGAAATGTCAAACACAAGTAGTAAAATTGTGTAACTGAGGACGGTCGTTGACCATAAGCTGTACGAACAGAATAAATATCTGTAATTTAATTGTGGGGGTGGGGAATATTTGTGAGTCTACGGATGTTTATTGTTCTTCATTAGTGCACGTACGGTCGATATCGTACTAAGAATCAAGGATTCTTAAAACGAAGCTGGAGGAATTTCATTCATCTTCACGTGTTCGACTTGTTCGTGTCTGTCTTTATGACCAGAAGCTGGTCAAACACAGTGAATGACCTAATGTTGTTCTGGTAGATAAACTCTCTCATTTCAAGCGTGTAAGGCGTGCGACTCGTAATCCGAGGGTCGCGGGTTCGCGCCCGCGTCGCGCTAAACATGCTCGCCCTCCCAACCGTGGGGTGTATAATGTTACGGTCAATCCCACTATTCGTTGGTAAAGAGTAGCCCAAGAGTTGGCGGTGGGTGGTGATGACTAGCTGCCTTCTCTTTAGTCTTACACTGCTAAATTAGGGACGGCTAGCACAGATAGCCCTGGGTAGCTTTGTTCGAAATTCCAAAAAAGAAACAAACAAACACTGTTTAAAATAAAATATTTACTGTTAATGTGATCTTACTACGTGACGCTGTTTGTGATTCCACAGCCTTATTGTTGTTTTACTATTTACTACTGTGATTACACAACTTAATATGATTACACTATCTAATATTTTGATTACACTATGTAATACTGTCATTACAGTATTTAGTGTGTTATCTCTCAGTCAGTCAATAGACATTAAAGTTACGTCACAAATCAAGTAAAGAATTCAACACTCTGTATTGTACAGAGGACAAGAAGTAAAACTGTATGCTACTCTTAACGCCGGTTTCATATACTTTTGTAACAGAACATTTTCATGAGCCGTGTAGAAGTACGTCTAGCTTTTCTTTAGGAATCTGGCTCGTTTGTTGGCCCGGCCTGGCCAGGTGGTTTAAGGCGTTCGACTCGTAATGCGAGGGTCGCGGATTCAATTCCGGTCGCACAAAACATGCTCGCCCTTTCACATGTGACGTTATAATGTAACGGTCAATCTCACTATTCGTTGGTAGAAAAGTAGCCCAAGAGTTGGCGGTGGGTGGTGATGACTAGCTGCCTTCCCTCTAGTCTTACACTGCTAAATTAGGGACGGCTAGCACAGATAGCCCTCAGTAGCTTTGCACGAAATTTAAAAAACAAACAAACTCTTTTGTTTGCTCGTTTCGCTCTCGCTACAAACTTTATCTTACTTGGATATTTTTGTTACATTAGATTTCAGTCCCACGCTGTTCTAATATTACTAAAATGATTGTTTATAGGTTCACAATCCCGATGTAAAATCATGAAATGTAAAAGAAAAAAGCTTGATTGTAATGTTACTTTGTTTGACGAAACGTTTGTTACATAAGTTTTATTAAATAACAATGTTACTGAAACGTTTGCTACATAAGTTTTATTAAATAACAATGTTACTGAAACGTTTGTTACATAAGATTTATTAAATAACAATGTTACTGAAACGTTTGTTACATAAGTTTTATTAAATAACAATGTTACTGAAACGTTTGCTACATAAGTTTTATTAAATAACAATGTTACTGAAACGTTTGTTACATAAGATTTATTAAATAACAATGTTACTGAAACGTTTGCTACATAAGTTTTATTAAATAACAATGTTACTGAAACGTTTGTTACATAAGATTTATTAAATAACAATGTTACTGAAACGTTTGTTACATAAGTTTTATTAAATAACAATGTTACTGAAACGTTTGCTACATAAGTTTTATTAAATAACAATGTTACTGAAACGTTTGCTACATAAGTTTTATTAAATAACAATGTTACTGAAACGTTTGTTACATAAGATTTATTAAATAACAATGTTACTGAAACGTTTGTTACATAAGTTTTATTAAATAACAATGTTACTGAAACGTTTGCAACATAAGTTTTATTAAATAACAATGTTACTGAAACGTTTGTTACATAAGATTTATTAAATAACAATGTTACTGAAACGTTTGTTACATAAGATTTATTAAATAACAATGTTACTGAAACGTTTGTTACATAAGTTTTATTAAATAACAATGTTACTGAAACGTTTGCTACATAAGTTTTATTAAATAACAATGTTACTGAAACGTTTGTTACATAAGATTTATTAAATAACAATGTTACTGAAACGTTTGTTACATAAGATTTATTAAATAACAATGTTACTGAAACGTTTGTTACATAAGTTTTATTAAATAACAATGTTACTGAAACGTTTGCTACATAAGTTTTATTAAATAACAATGTTACTGAAACGTTTGTTACATAAGATTTATTAAATAACAATGTTACTGAAACGTTTGTTACATAAGATTTATTAAATAACAATGTTACTGAAACGTTTGTTACATAAGTTTTATTAAATAACAATGTTACTGAAACGTTTGCTACATAAGTTTTATTAAATAACAATGTTACTGAAACGTTTGCTACATAAGTTTTATTAAATAACAATGTTACTGAAACGTTTGCTACATAAGTTTTATTAAATAACAATGTTACTGAAACGTTTGTTACATAAGATTTATTAAATAACAATGTTACTGAAACGTTTGTTACATAAGATTTATTAAATAACAATGTTACTGAAACGTTTGTTACATAAGATTTATTAAATAACAATGTTACTGAAACGTTTGCTACATAAGATTTATTAAATAACAATGTTACTGAAACGTTTGTTACATAAGATTTATTAAATAACAATGTTACTGAAACGTTTGTTACATAAGATTTATTAAATAACAATGTTACTGAAACGTTTGTTACATAAGTTTTATTAAATAACAATGTTACTGAAACGTTTGTTACATAAGATTTATTAAATAACAATGTTACTGAAACGTTTGCTACATAAGTTTTATTAAATAACAATGTTACTGAAACGTTTGTTACATAAGATTTATTAAATAACAATGTTACTGAAACGTTTGTTACATAAGATTTATTAAATAACAATGTTACTGAAACGTTTGTTACATAAGTTTTATTAAATAACAATGTTACTGAAACGTTTGTTACATAAGTTTTATTAAATAACAATGTTACTGAAACGTTTGTTACATAAGTTTTATTAAATAACAATGTTACTGAAACGTTTGCTACATAAGTTTTATTAAATAACAATGTTACTGAAACGTTTGTTACATAAGATTTATTAAATAACAATGTTACTGAAACGTTTGTTACATAAGATTTATTAAATAACAATGTTACTGAAACGTTTGTTACATAAGTTTTATTAAATAACAATGTTACTGAAACGTTTGCTACATAAGTTTTATTAAATAACAATGTTACTGAAACGTTTGCTACATAAGTTTTATTAAATAACAATGTTACTGAAACGTTTGTTACATAAGTTTTATTAAATAACAATGTTACTGAAACGTTTGTTACATAAGATTTATTAAATAACAATGTTACTGAAACGTTTGCTACATAAGTTTTATTAAATAACAATGTTACTGAAACGTTTGTTACATAAGATTTATTAAATAACAATGTTACTGAAACGTTTGTTACATAAGATTTATTAAATAACAATGTTACTGAAACGTTTGTTACATAAGTTTTATTAAATAACAATGTTACTGAAACGTTTGTTACATAAGATTTATTAAATAACAATGTTACTGAAACGTTTGTTACATAAGATTTATTAAATAACAATGCTACTGAAACGTTTGTTACATAAGATTTATTAAATAACAATGTTACTGAAACGTTTGTTACATAAGTTTTATTAAATAACAATGTTACTGAAACGTTTGTTACATAAGTTTTATTAAATAACAATGTTACTGAAACGTTTGTTACATAAGATTTATTAAATAACAATGTTACTGAAACGTTTGTTACATAAGATTTATTAAATAACAATGTTACTGAAACGTTTGCTACATAAGATTTATTAAATAACAATGTTACTGAAACGTTTGTTACATAAGATTTATTAAATAACAATGTTACTGAAACGTTTGTTACATAAGATTTATTAAATAACAATGCTACTCTGTAAATTCATTAAAATTACTTCATTACAGTTAACAGCTTTCAGAAATCTTTTAGATACAAATTAATTGACTGAACTTGACTTAAACAGAAGTCACAATAGTAAGCAGATACCCTACCTGAAGTCTTGTATATATTTTCTACCTGTTTTCTTGCTTACTTCCGTGGCGACAGTCTGTAATGTATTACGTATACAATTACATTCACATAAAAAACCAGTTCACGTATTTTAAGACTGACTTAAGTTTAGGGTTTCCACATCTCTGCTTGTTTCTTTAGCTGACACAAACATTGTTTTGTTAATGTAATTTAATATTTATTGATTCGTTTGTATTCACATTTGTTGAACTTTGAACTTAAGTAATCAAACGAGGTTCAACTATTTGAAGACAGAAACAGTTCTAAAGCTTGAGTGAGTGTAGAGATAACAATTAGGAATTAATTCGTCTTAAATCCGTATCTTAAGGTGATATCCGACATACGTTCGTTTTCATTTCATGTAACACTGTGTTTGTTTTTATCCTTTAATCTGCTCGTTTGTAACGAATTTGTTATAAAAAGATTCAAACTCTACTCTGCTTTTAAAATTCCACTTAATATACGAACTCAAAGCTGATTTGATTGCTAACTAGACGTCTGATGTGGACAAAAATATCGTTGTTGAAAACTGGTTTACATAACGCACATCTCCTCTCGACCCTCTTTAATATATTTTTAGATATTCGTGAAGGCATAGTTATGAGCGTATTTAATAAAACTTTGCTGGTTTTTAACTGGTTAAATCAAGATCCTGACGGACTGTGTCACGCAAGAAACAAATCTATAAAAGGGCATTGCACGAGCAGTTCATTACAGTTTTAATTCTGTACACAACAAATAATTATTGTATACAATTTCTCGAATGTGTGTTATAAATCCTGGAGTTGGAAGATAAAACTGATGTATGTATACAAGAAGTAATACACTGAAAATGGGCGTTGAAAACTTACACTTCAGTAAACGGACTCTTTCCATCAAACTGTAACAGCAATAACAAGTGAATTATGACACATTTATACCCAAACAAGAGGTAATCCTCAATAGCTGTGACACTTGAAATTATTTTAGGTAGGATTACAGTAAATTCATTGATGAGACGTTGGGACTGGCCAAATATCTCAATCTTCTAAGATCAAAACTGTAATCAGATCTCAAATCGGTCAAGAAATGACAGCGGTATGGATTGGGCTGTTTGAAATTAAACACAAAGCTACACAATGGGCTATCTGTGCTCTGCCCACCATAGGTATCGAAATCGGTTTTAGCGATGTGAGTCCGCAGACATACCGCTATGTCACTAGGGGCGACGGAGCTAGGAACTAAACATTAGTGCTTGAAAATAATAAAACACAAACTCGGATCCGTTATGCCGCGGCTAAAAATACAAAACGTTTTCCAAACGATTTTTAAAAACTTGTTGAATAATAGATTTCACTTTTGAAATGAGGTAAACATCATATGATAATTAAACTAATTAGTACTTAAATCTATTTGTTTGTTTGTTTCTAACAAGGTTCGTTTTTAAGAAATAGAAAATTAATAAACATTCGTTCAGCTTTTGTATACATCAATAAAGTTTAAAGGGCTAATGGAGCTATCATGTTTAATAAAGACCTTGGTGAAGTAGGCTTAACGAAAATTAAATCCTAATTAATAGTTATGTGTTAACTTCGGTATCTGAGAAATCACACAGATATAAATACTTTTGAATTATTGGTAGCATGTTAAAAATCAACAATTATTGTTAGTATTAAATGGAATGTTTTATCTCAACACCAGGATTGGTTTGTTGTTTTTTCTGAACGTGACATTCCGATAACGTAGTAGGAAGTCAGATATTTCCGGATATGACGTGCCAGGTTTGTGCTTGTTTGTTTGTTTTGAATTTCGCACAAAGCTACTCGAGGGCTATCTGTGCTAGCCGTCCCTAATTTAGTAGTGTAAGACTAGAGGGAAGGCAGCTAGTCATCACCACCCACCGCCAACTCTTGGGCTACTCTTTTACCAACAAATAGTAGGATTGATCGTCACATTATAACGCCCCACGGCTGGGAGGGCGAGCATGTTTGGCGCGACTCGGGCGCGAACCCGCGACCCTCAGATTACGAGTCGCACGCCTTAACACACTTGGCCAAGTTTATATAAAAACTTTCTCATCATCACGGTTTATTATATTTTACTATAACATAAGCATTAGCTACTAAAAGCTAATATATATAATACATTTTACAAAAAACACATTTACGGTTTATAATAATCTAACTTGGTTAAACCACTTTTCTTATCAATTTATTTCTAATCATTTAACGAGGTTTCTAATGCTCAGCTGGTGGTATTAATTATCCACTTCAGGTGACAGATTGTTTTACAATCTGAGAATCGTGGGTTCGAGTCCTCTTCATCAAACATGCACGCTCTTTTAGCTGTGAGCATGCTACAATGCGACCGTCGATCCAATTATTCGTTGCAAAAGGCTAGTCAAGAGTTGGCAGTGGGTGGTGTTGACTAGCTGTCTGCATTCCCTCTTATCTGTCCCTGCTATATTAAGGACAGCTAGTGCAGATAGGTCTGGAGTGGCTTTGAGCGAAATGAAAACAAGCAAATAAATATTTTAAATGGAAGTTCAAATAATCTGCGAAACAGAAGGGACGTTGAGAAAGAGATTCCGTAGACACAAATAGTTACAGGAAACAAATAGTTACAGGAAGTTTGAAATATGACACAAATAGTTACAGGAAACAAATAATTACAGGAAGTTTGAAATATGACACAAATAGTTACAGGAAACAAATAATTACAGGAAGTTTGAAATATGACACAAATAGTTACAGGAAGTACTCGTTTGAAATATGACACAAATAGTTACAGGAAGTACTCGTTTGAAATATGACACAAATAGTTACAGGAAGTACTCGTTTGAAATATGACACAAATAGTTACAGGAAGTACTAGTTTGAAATATGACACAAATAGTTACAGGAAGTACTCGTTTGAAATATGACACAAATAGTTACAGGAAGTACTCGTTTGAACTATGACACAAATAGTTACAGGAAGTACTAGTTTGAAATATGGATGTAAAATTAGAAACCGTTTGTTTTCCTTCAGAACTCAAGAGAAAGACAAGAAAGAAAAGATTATTTTTTTTTATAATAACAGAGATATTGAGAGCGCACTAACATGGCTGCGCTCATAGAAGTTCCATAATTTTCAGACCAAACAAAAGTAATGGTTGTAGATGACAGACTGGAATAAAACCATTATCTATCTATGTATCAATTCGTAAATATTATTTAACTTTTGTATCAGAACTTTTATAATTACCTCAAAATAAAAAAAAACAACAACTTTTAATAAACTTAATAGACTTCTTATCGTTTTAATAGTTTTCCACAGAAACATCAAACGTCTGCTCCAGATGTAAGTGGTTCAAGTAGGCACGCGTTCTGTCTATCCAATCATAGGTTTACTGGACTATAAAACTCGTGTATAATATATATACTACTTAACAGTTATTGAACTGTAATAATAAAATATTTGTTTGATTTTATTGCGAGTACAGTTTCAGTGTTCATTAATTTGTTACGTGTGGAAAGGAATAATCAATTGTGTGTGTGTTTTTTTCTTATAACAAAGCCCACATCCCTACCTGCTGAGCCCACAGAGGGAATCAAACCCTCGATTTTAATGTTGTAAATCCGTAGACTTACCGCTGTACCAGCGTAATAAATAACCCAAGTGAACTTGATAAAAAATATCATAGCTTAATAAACACCCACGGAACTGCTAGCGGTATTAGGACATTTCTCACTGTTTTATATGTGGGTGTGATTTTAATTGGTGTCTAAGAATTATCGCCAGTTGAGATGCCAAATAAATAACACTTTATCTGTTCAATTTTCCCCATCAGGGTGGGGCATGAGGAAAAACTATCTCTGAGTGGTTGTAATACAAATTTCTAATATTTATACCAGCAACATTTTTTATCTGGCATCTTATCTTACGTCATTTGATGACATACGTCACCACCAGGGTGTCGGTGAACTAACAATACGTGAAATAATTGACATTTTCTCAATCCTTTTACATTTATCAATACCTCATGACTTTTATACAGAAATACTGTCACACTCGGATGTTCTCTAACAAGTTTGTTTGTTTTTAATTTCGCACAAAGAAGGTTATCTGTGCTAGCCGTCTCTAATTTAGCAGTGTAAGACTAGAAGGAAGGCAGCTAGTCATCACCACCCACCGCCAACTCTTGGGCTACTCTTTTACCAACGAATAGTGGGATTCATAGTCACATTATAACGCCCTCACGGCTGGAAGGGCGAGCATGTTTGGTGTGTCGGGGATTCGAACCCGTGACCCTCAGATTACGATTTGAATGCCTTGACCACCTGGCCATGACGGGCTCTCTAAAACGTGTCAGTTAACTTGTTAAGAAGCTTTAAGTTAGCAGAAAACATCAGTAAAATAAAGTTAACTGAGAAAACACGCCACCTATAACATGTACAGGTAGTTCTGTTTCCACTCGTAGTGAATACATCTTTAATTGTCCGTGATGACGAAAAAAACAAACAAATTTAAACCAATACACACAAATCAACAACAAAGACACACGAGACGCAACTGAACAAATTACTATTACAAATGAAAAAAGCCAACACAATTTCACAAACACTTTATTCCTACCTACGTAAAACTGACTCACGTACACCACAAATATGGCATCCCCAAACCTCATAAACCAGATTGTCCATTACGACCAATAATGTCCACATATGAATCGTTTAATTACAATCTTGGTAAATACATAGCATGGGCATTCTCCAAATATGTAACATCAGCCAGCTCATTCATCAAAGACTCTTTTAATTTCAAATCTAATCTAAATCAACTTAATCATAAAGCCTTAATGGCCAGTTTCAATGTTATATCCCTCTTTACAGAAGTTCAAACCACTGAAGCCTGCAAGATAGCCTTAGAACTCTATATCCGAGACCCTAATCCAACTATAGAAATTCCCAGTAACCAGTTAGCAACCCCTCATAGAATTCACCACGATAAAGACAAACTTCATGTTCAACAACCAAAACTATATACAAACAAATGACCTAAGCATGGGCAGCCCAGTGTCACCAGTTCTAGCCAATATTTTTATGACAAAGTTGAAAACACAAGCAATTAACACAGCATTACATCCACCACTATACTGGTACAGATATGTAGATGACACGGTTGCGTGATTCAAATCTACAGAACACACACTTAATTTTTTTCAATCACATTAACTCTATACATCCCAACATTAACTTCACATGTGAACAGGAAGAAAGCAATCAAATATCATTTCTTAACCTCAAAATTACAAGAACCGACACACAATTTAAAACAGAAATCCACCGAAAATCACCCATACTGGACTATACATTCCTTGGGACTCAGCACATGAAACAAAACAAAAGCTCAACATACTAAAACCAAATAAACACAGCCATAAAACTATGCTCACCAGATAAAATTAACGATGAATTAGACAAAATGAAAGAATACTTCATCAACATCAATAAGTTTCCCCACAAACCGTAGAAAACATTATACGCACACACCTAGACAGAAAGCAAAATCAACCAACAAAAGTAAATATATCTCACGAATCAAAATCACGAAACCATATACTGCTTACATACCATATTCCCGACATCAGTAGACACATAACCAACATTTTGCAAAACTAGTAACAAAATATGACATTCCAGTTAATACCAAATTTATTCAAAAACCAAGCACAAAACTGGGGTCTATACTATGTAAAAACTACACTGACAAACACCACACCAACATTATTTATCAAATACAATGTGATAACTGCAACGACTTCTATATTTGAGAAACAAGTAAAAAAATGGAAACCAGATTCAAAGAACATAAAAGTCACCTTCACACGTTTTCGAACACTGCAAGTCAAATAAACACAACATAACCACAGAAAACACTCAAATACTAAATAAAGAAACAAACATAAACAAACGCAAAATTAAAGAGAATCTTACTTATACAACAACTTAAACCCAAAATAAACCAATACAAAGGAACACCTTTATACCTATATTAATAAATATAATCAAACATCTAAACGCGCCTCTACATTCCTAAACTCAGTTACACAACGTCCTTCAAACAGTGGTCAGTTATCGGTCAGTTACCTCTTTCTTTCTTTGTGAACCTGACGATGACCGAAAAGGTCGAAACGTTGTTCGCTTCCTCTACGTAAATAATTTTATCAAACCAAACGAGCCGTTTTATATATATATAAAATAATTCTGTTTCCCCGTATTTCCTCTTCCGAATGGGCCCGGCATGGCCTAGCGCGTTAAGGCGTGCGCTTCGTAATCTGAGGGTCGCGGGTTCGCGCCTGAGTCGCGCCTAACATACTCGCCCTCCCAGCCGTGGGGCGTTATAATGTTACGCTCAATCCCACTATTCGTTGGTAAAAGAGTAGCCCTAGAGTTGGCGGTGGGTGGTGATGACTAGCTGCCTTCCCTCTGGTCTTAAACTGCTAAATTAGGGACAGCTAGCACAGATAGCCCTCAGAGTAGCTTTGTGCGAAAGTACAAAAACAAACAAAAAATTCAAAAACAATCCTCTTCCCAGCATCTCCGGGTAGGAAAAAACAACTTATACCAACATCGTGGCTGTCAATTTTCAATACGTAACACCATTCTGCAAACAGTCGTCACAAGTATAGAATCAACAAAAACATACAATAAGGTGGACAATGTAAAAAGCACTCAAAAGCTCTTCAATTCAGTTTTGAAACACAAAACCACCATGTCAGTGTTATTGAGTCAATAAACGTAAGAATGCATATTAACTTTCAGAACACATAAAACCTGGTTAAAGCTTGTTTGTACAACTACTGAGTAGTGTGTGAAATATTTGCTGGGAATGTGTGGTTTTATCCTTTCTTTGGTCTACGTTTGTGAGGTTGTTGAAGTTT
>NC_134826.1:8559740-8613449 GCF_004210375.1 Tachypleus tridentatus | reverse complement strand
CATTTCAAGAAATCATGAAGGTTACTGAAGTTGTCTTTGATTTTCATTGTCAGTTGACCAGTACATATACAGTGGATAGGTAGTCAGTTGTAATACGAGCGGTAAACATTATCATTCTGTTTGACAGTTTCTGATTTAAAACGTACCCGAGAAATTTTTTATTCTCGCGTAACATTTGTATGATTGCTATGTTGTTGATATAGCCAGTTTGTTGTCACAGCAGTAGACATGTCATCAGGTCCGTCACAGATAACGTAGACAGCTAACGTTTTTATTTTATTCGTGCCAGCTGTTTAGTTTTAAAAGGAAACATTTCTCAACTGGGGTGCAACTCAGAATTATTAGCATGAATCTCAGACCTGCACGTGAAGTTGAGTTTTTACTAAAGTGGGCTAATTCATTTTAAGTAAAGTGGACTTTATAATAACACTAGTTGGATAGCAGTACAGGTTTCAGTTTGTTCTCGAGAGCTCGTGAAGATAGAGATGTCAACATGAAGAGAAAGAAGATGTTAGTTTCCGATAGTTATCCCAGATATCAATAACTACCGACGACAGACATTGATGGCTCACATGTTGTATATGCGGGTTACAGAGTCGTTCTTTGTGTCACCAACAAATTTTAAGACTTGCATACTTTATTACTGCGCTTTCAGGATATAATCAACATGCTTCACGTACATACAGTGCCTCTTGACAACACGTTAAAAGTGTAATTATTAATTATACGTGTTGTATTGATTGTCATATTTCAAGTTTTAATTTCATAGTAATTTCTCATGCCTAACAATAACACGTTTCAATATTGCTCCACAAGTTGGAGTTTTATTCCTGATTTGTTTTATACCGTACAGGTATGTGTGAGTAATGTTAGGTTGCGAAATCGGGCAATTAGTTTAGTACAGGTGTGTATATGATGCACCTAGCAGGTTTTGCATCGATTGTCTTGAGTCTTCTCTGTTTAACTGTTTGTTTCATACCATAGAACAAGTGGAACGTAAGTATATATCTCGAATTTTCTAGAGAAATAGGGAAATAAATAATGAATAAAAACACCATAGTTATTCAGTTAATGATTCATGTAGTTAGACAATTAGCATTAGCTTAGAATTTGCTTTGTTGATAGGAGAAAATTTATCAAATAAGTGACTGTTCAGTTGTATTTGTAACTTATGATTATCACTCAGTTATCGGTTCCTTGGTAATTTTGAAGGTTTACAATGCTAAAATCTGATGTTCGATTCCCCGTATTGACACAGTATTTAGTCCAATGTGGCTTTTCTCTCAAACAACCAAACCTTATCTATTACTAATTAATTACTAAATAGTGTAATCTGTAAAACTTTCAGTTCAAGAAATAAAATGCATTACCTTCCATTAAATTTGGTTTGAATTTCGCACAAAGCTACATAAGAGCTATCTGCGCTAGCCATTCCTAATTTTGCAGTGTAAGATTAGAGGCAGCTAGTCATCAACACCCACAGCCAACTCTTGGACTACTCTTTTACCAGCAAATACTGAGATTGACCGTCACGTATAACGCCCCCACAGTTGAAAGGGCAAACATTATTAGTGTGACACGGATTCGAACCCGTGACCTTCTAATTACGAGTCGAGGGCTTTAACCACCTGACCATGCCGGGCATCAATTAAGTGGACTGTGAAATGTTTTATTATTAACTCAATAATAAAAAGCCAAATGACAAAAACTGGTACAATATTCTACAGGATATTAGTTTATATTACAGAAGTATATTATGAAGGAATATTAAATTACTCAAACTCATTAATTTGTCATAATATCAGCTTTATATTCTGTATGATATTATGAAGTATATTTTCTATATTTATTAAACATTAAATGCTTTATGAGAAATGTGTGCAATACGGTTGTTGTCTTAACTTTGATGACGTCAAAAGGCCTGGATTGTTATATATATTTATATAAACTTTCTGTTAATACAATGGTTGAAATAATGGGCCTCATTAATTGACTTACAGAAAGACTTCAGTTGGTATTATGCAATGGTTCTGAAGTTTGACTTAAATACATGTCTTGTGCATTATTACTGAAAAGTTTCCATTACAGAAAGTTAACAGAATCTCTGATGTCTATATGAAATTTAATAATTTTTTCACAAACTTATAATATGATGTAACTAACATATTAAGAAAACGTGCAGATTTTTAAGGAATCTTGCGTCATCCAGTTAGGCCTATTATAATGTTATAACGCACTGCTTAGGACAGCGTCACTTGCCAACCCTTTCCACACCAAAGACTGGCAATATGGCGGTGACGAACTTGTGGTTTCCAAACACTGGCTCAGAAGTAGGGCAAGCCGGAGTGTATTACAGTTCACATGATGTAAGAGGCCGTTTGAGAAAGGTTGATCTGCGAATAAAATTTTCCTTTTCACGATATCAGACAATGGTCTACATACGAGCGTGTTGTCCTCCAACATTGAATATGAATTATCTGCGTTCGTCACTAAGTGGTTAACCAATAGTATTTAGTGAATCTGTAGATTTACGTTTCAAAGATTTAGTTGTCATATTTCTTTCTTCACGTGTAATGTTTTCGGTACACGTTTAATTAACAGACATTTCCACTCATGCATAAAATGTACTGACAGCCATTTTAGCCTTAGGTGCGACTGAGCATGCGTGAATAAGTGGCACCTGGTAGGTATACATGATGGAAAATTGTTAAAATATTTTTTGAGTATCCCAATTCTCGGATTAAGTTTAACCATATTTGTTGTTTCGGTTCTTAGATATAAACATTGCTTAACGAATTCCAGCTAATGAATTTTGTTCTCTCTCTATTTTTGTTTGATACAGTTAGAAGTTGTACAAAATATCAAATTAACAGTCCAGTACTGAACTTGATCCATTACAGATGTGGAATAATAATCTTAATGTATTCAATATCTGCTGCTGTATGTAAACCTACCAATATATTTTCATGACTCTTATTAGTGCACCTAAGAGTTTCTTATCACGGTGCCTTCTGTACACTATCTATCCTCAGTGGGATAGTGGTATGTTTCCATAATTACAACGCCAGAAACTCGGTTTTGATACCCGTGATGGTAAGAGCAAAGATAACCCATTTGAAATTGAAAACAAAAGACTCATCACAAAACACAGCTGTTCCCAGCCCCTTAGTTACACTTCTGGTTTTACCATAGCTGATTCTGGTTTTAAAGTTGTACATGATGTTATATTTCCAAATTGAGTATCTTGATTGTCATTATTAACACACAATTTAAGATCTCTGCTTGTTAAATAAATGTTAATCATGCCGTCTCTAATTTTGTATGTAGTAACGTGAAAATTATGTGTATGTTTGTTTGTGATGTTCGTTTCGAACTATAGCCATCGGTATTTAATTGTCCTTTGTTTTAATGTTATTTTATGTAATTTGAATTATTACTTCATAACAATTTTCAAATTTTCCGACTGTGTGACGATTAATTAGGTTTAGGTTATTATTGTAATGAATATACAAATGTTTAATTTGTTAGGCTAATTACAGTTCTCAAATCATTCTTGTAACTCATATAGAAGAGCTTCATTTGATGGTCTGATTACAGTAGTTGGATCGTTTTTGTAACAAATATACAAGAGTTTAGTTTGTTAGTCTAATAAAAATTATTAGAACAAATATAGAACTTTAATTATTTCGCTTCATTACAATTATTAGATAATTGTTGTTATGAATATAAAGGTGTTTGATTTGAGAGCCTTATTACGATTATTATGTTACTCATATTCTTGATATGAAATTTTTGTATTTTAAAACAAAAACGTAATATGATAAAATATTAATTGATAACTTTTAAAATCAGTTATATATCTCACATATTTAATTTTAATGCATTTAATTTCATTTTCAGATTTGGTACACAAAAGACAGAAATGAATAGCAAAAACACCAAAACGTTCAAGATCGAAGACGATTCAAGAAACACGTACAGAAAGATCCCTTTACATACAGTTGAGGGTTTACCTTTTCCAGTATCATTTTTTACTCCTGAAAACGTACGATCAGCAATCTCCTATAAAGCTAGACCAGAAGACATTTTTATTGTTACTTATCCCAAATGCGGAACCACCTGGATGCAGTACATTGTATGGGAAATAATCAATGAAGGGGGCTCCTCTGCCTTCTTTTCGTGACATGAATATGAAATACACTCCTTTCTTGGAACTCACAGGAGTAGAAGTGGTAGAAACCATGAAACCACCAAGACTTTTGAAAGTTCATCTTCCTTACCATCTCACACCGCATCATCCCGATGCTAAGTATATTTTGGTGGCTCGTAATCCCTTCGATTGTTGTGTGTCTTTTTACCATCACACGAAGAAGATAAAGAACCACTATCATTTCGAAGATGGGACTTTCAATGACTTTTTCGAATGCTTCATTCGAGGGGAGGTTCATTATGGAGACTTTTTTGATCATCTTCTTTCCTGGTGGCCACATCGTCAGGTCCCTAATGTCTTTTTCACTACTTACGAAGAAATGAAGTTGAATCCAGAGAACAGCGTGATGAATGTAGCCAAATTTTTGGGAAACAATTACTGGGAGAAACTCAGAGATGATAGAGATCTATTAGATAAGATATTAGAAAACACCGGTTTCAACAACATGAAGGAAAAACTACATTACAATATTGATCACGATGGTGATAGTGACCAGAAAGTTGACTTTTTTCGTAAAGGACAAGTTGGAGATTGGAAAGAGAATTTTTCAGACGAGCAGTATCGTAGACTAAAGAAATACATGATGCAGAAAACAGAAGGAACTGATATTCCACAGTTGTGGAAAGATCTCTGACTTGAGATTATTAACTGATGTTTAAAGCAATGAAAAATTCATTATAATAATGCTTTTCTATATATAGTTATAAACTGAAAGACGGGAATAATTAACACGGTGTTTGAGGCGTTGTCTCACTTTAAAGTTTTTCATATGTATCTATATTCAGAAGAATATATAGTGATTTGGTTTGAACTGGTTCAAACATCATATATTATTTTTACAGGTTTCATACATTATTTTATAAAAATGTTCAAATTACATAGATATATAAACTTAAAAATGTATATTGAAATAAACATTCTTTAACATTTATATTATACTACGTACACGTATGTAAGCTGTTACGTATTCTAATGCTGAATAACGGGAAATTTTTATCTCAATTGAGAAGTTAAATAAATGTTAATGTGTCAAATTTATGATATTTGCCAACAAGATTGATACACAGTTTTCTTTTTAACACGTATTTTAATGTACAAAAGATATAATGTATAATAGCAGTTACTACAAATATACTCTTCAAAAAAAGAAACGCAAAAGGCAAAATTTGAGACAAATTGTTAACAAGTTTATTCCCGGTAGTTCTGTATGACATGTGTGACACTTTGCACATTCACTGCTGAACATCCAAAGTCTGCAAAGGCGAAGTCCACGCTCACTAGTTGAATTTTAACGTCACTCAACGTCAATAACGAGTATGCCCCCCGTGAGCATCAATAACTGCTTGGCATCTCCTGCCCATGGAAGCGATGAGATGACGAATTACATCCTGTGGAATGGCTGTCCACTCAGCCTGCAAAGCTGCTGCAAGCTGAGGTAGAGTCTGCGGTTGAGGTTGTCGCCGTCGCAGACGTCGGTCCAACTCGTGTCAAAGATGTTCGATGGGGTTTTAATCTGGTGATCTGGAGGGCCAGGGAAGAACGTTGATGTTGTGGTGTCTCAAGAAGACAGTGGTGAGTCGGGCTGTGTGAGGACGGGCGTTGTCATGTTGAAAAACGTCGTTAACGTTCACCATGATGGGTTGCACATGGGGCCTAAGAATCTCGTCAACGTATCGTTGAGCCGTAAGATTCCCTCGAATGTGCAAAAGGTCTGTTCTGGCATTGTAGGCGATGGCAGCCCACATCATGACGCTGCCACCACCAAATCTGTCAACTTTCTGCACACAGTTTGCTTCAAAACGTTCACCTCGGCGACGGTAAACACGTGTCCTTCCATTCTGACTACGAAGCATAAAACGTGATTAATCACTGAACCAAACATGCCTCCATCGTCGATGAGGCCATACCCGATGTGCCCGAGTCCACTGCGGCCGTGCTTGACGATGTTGCTGGGTGAGGATGACGCCTCTGCCTGGACGTCGAGGTCGGATTCCTGCATCTCGTAGACGGTTGCGTACGGTATGATATGAAATCCTTCGCAGCCCTGGTATGGTTGAGGCAGTAGACGTCGCAGTGGTGGTCCTACCCCGAAGGTGACGTTACCGGATGTAGCGATCTTGGGCGGGCGTGTTCACACGAGGTCTGCCAGATCGTGGACGGTCACGAGTTGATCCATGTTGTTGGTGACGATTCCATAGCCTTGTGATGGTGCTTGGGTGGACATTCACAGCTATGGCAACATCTGATCGAGATTCGCCTGCTTCCAATCGACCAATGGCGTTGTTGCGTTGTGCTTCAGTCAATCTTGGCGTAACTGTATTGCGTGTCAGTGGCTTAACACTGAGCTATGGAAACCGAGAACCCGTCACTTTTATAGGATTTTGCACATGTTGCACTTGCAGGAAATGCAGATCTCTCAAAGAAATTTATTGGACACGAATGCGTTTTGGCGAAAATCCGATGTTTTCCTCCGTTTTCAAAGTGCACGACTTTTATTGTCATTTTGGTCTGACAATCAGTGCCTTAACACGTGTAACATCACATACTCTGAGCTTGTAACGTTATTACATATATTTCTCTTTAAAATAAAAAAATATCCCTTTTGAGTTTCTTGTTTTGAAGAGTATAGTTATTTTTTAGATGGTTACAAGCGTTTTACTAACTTGCAATATTGAGTTTTATATCTGGCCTGGAACTGAATTATTTTTCTACGTTAACCGAGAGCAAAGCAGTTCTTTACATATGTAAAAACGGTTCGTTTGGGTTGAGAAAATATTTTACGTAGAGCAGCGAACAACGTTTCGACCTTCTTTGGTCATCGCATGTTCACAAAGAAAGAAAGAGGTAACTGACCGGAAGCTGACCACATGTTTGAAAGGGGTTGTGTAACTGAGTGTCGGAATGTAGAGGGCGGTGTTAGATGTTTGAATATATAATTTTACATTATTGTTATATTAATACAGGTATAAAGGCGTTCCTTTATATTGGTTTATTTTGGGTTTAAGTTGTTGTATAAGTAAGACTCTTTAATTTTGCGTTTGTTTATGTTTGTTTCTTTATTTAGTATTTGAGTGTTTTCTATGGTTATGTTGTGTTTATTTAACTTGCAGTGTTCTAAAACGTGTGAAGGTGACTTTTATCTTCTTTGAATCTGGTTTCCATTTTTCTACTTGTTTCTCAATATAGAAGTCGTGGCAGTTATCACATTGTATTTTATAAATAATGTTGGTGTGGTGTTTGTCAGTGTAGTTTTTACATAGTATAGACCCTCAGTTTTGTGCTTGGTTTTGAATAAATTTGGTATTAACTGGAATGTCATATTTTGTTACTAGTTTTTGCAAAATGTTGGTTATGTGTCTACTGATGTCGGGAATATATGGTATGCAGCTGTATATGGTTTCGTGATTTTTTGATTCGTGAGATATATTTACTTTTGTTGGTTGATTTTGCTTTCTGTTGATAGACCTGTACACTTCCTTTGACAGCTGGCTGAGCTTGAAGCATTCATAACTTTACATTGGTGACAGTATTTAATGTCCACGTAGAAATACTAATGTCCAAAGTAATTCACTAAAGTTGAACAGTTGGTAATGTTTGAAATCTATAAACGTTCCTGTTCAAACACTGTACTGTTCGGATTGATATGTGTTAATCACAATTGTAGTTTGCGAAGCCTATAGTACACTTACTGTAGCTAACTAATAACAGTTAGCTGCATTTAAACGTATTAATGAGACATTAGAACGTTCAACAATGTTTGAACACGCTAGCATCTACGTAACACAAATATTTTTTAATTTTTCTCTGAATTACAAATTTAGAGAACAGGCAGGACTTGCGTAATACACAGCGAACAATATACGTTACACGTATTGAACATACTGAAACAAACGAAGGCACAACAATGAATGTACAACAGTATATCTAACACAAAACTTGTACAAAAATATGCATATATTTGTACACTAATAAAGAAAATAGTTGTAAGAAAATAACTAATTTAAAAAATTGGGGAAAGGGGTAAATCAGAATTTGAACGAATTTGTTTATTGTTAAACGCAGAGATATTCAATAAGTTTTGTATGCTATACCCCTTACAGGTATCTAAACCTGGTGTTTAGCATTATAAACCTTTAGATTTAGTATTGAGCCACAGGGACTGGGAAGTAGAGGGGAGAAACCAGTGTGTTATTAGAATGGACTGATTATATTTAATACTGGGACAAACCTTCCGACCACCATGGGAACTGAAATGCTCACTTTAAGGCATACATTTAAGACATCATTCCTCGTGATTTTTTTATTTTTTTCTCCTCTTATTTATTATTTCTCCTTTTCTTGGTAAAAATATTCCGACACATCTGGATTAAGACATTAAAAGGCAACATGGGAATGAATTTTCTCGGGTTCCGAGTTCAATCATGTGTTTTACCTGTATAACAAGAGAACTGAGGTAAAATCTGGTAGACAGTGTATCTCCATCGCTGTGTATGGATGTTACTTCGACATATGCAAAAACACAAGACATATCTTTTTACCCAGAAATAATCTGTAACTTGGTGTTATTGTTTCTGTCTTTCATTATGGTGTTTATTTAGGCTCAATTTGTAGAACTATAATCATCATAGGTTTGTAAGTACTGGTTAACTGCTTTCAATCTCGATAGTTTTTATTTTATTAAAACACTTTTGTTTTCTTTCCATTTCTGTAGGGATCAAACCAATGTTTGACGGGATAAATATTAAAACTTACTACTGAGCCAGTGGTGACTTATTTTTAAGTAAGATGATTGTTGTTGTAATTTTTTTAAATGAATTTTCTGTCATTGCAGTCTGCCCTTTCTTAAAATGAAAATGTACTTCTTTGTTAACGTGAAGATGACCTAGAAAGGTCGAAACGTTGTTTTCTGCTTATCAATAAGTCTTAATATCCATATGAGCCGTTCTAAGTCTGTTCTTTCGTATTTTGTGAAAATAAATGGAAGTATAAATACTTTCACTTGACTGACATCGAAATCTAATATCACTTTTTAAGTCAGTGTCACATAAAATGACATGTTTATATATTAAATAGTCTTCAGAACATTAGTCTGATTACATATGGATTTGTTTTTTTAATCTTCATTAATTTTCTCTTCTGTATCGTATTTCTGTAGATTATTCTCAGTATGACAGTGACGTTTTATGCTACATTCCTAGATCGGTTATTTCAATGATTCTGTGCTTCCTTCAGTATTTGTGGGATCTACAATTAATTACAGTTGATTGATTTTACAGTGTTCTACAGTTATGGTTCGTAAACTCTGGGTTTCTTTGCAATTCAGAGAGAGAGAGAGAGAGACATGACCTTTGCTAAGCCTATTTTTTGTTGGAGTTTTTGTTTTGTCTAAAGGACGCTTGACTTTCTTTAATAAAAATTACCATAAAGCAGCCTGGAAGGAAAACAAATTAAATATGGAACCTATAACATGTGATACAACATTAAAAATACAATAACAAAAAATCTGCTGTTAGGGAGAATAAGAAACCAAGGATGTTCCTGATACATCCAGGCCCAGTAAAATCGGGTCTAAAAAACGTCGATACAGCAAAAGATGTCCAGTAACGTTATTTTGTTGTTATGAGTTGCTTGTAATTCGAGGTTTTAGAAATGCCTGGTTATAGCTTTGTTCATTTGTCTTTAACTTAATTGTTACGGTTATATATGTTGTACTATATATGAGGGCTGTTCAAAAAATAGGAGGACTGACGTCATAAAACAAAATGTACTTTATTTAGAAGTTACAGGTCTGGGACCCCTTCAAAGTACTCTCCTCTCCAACGCACACACTTATCCCAACGGTGTTTCAACTTGTTGAAACAGTCCTGGTACGCTTCTTTTGTAATGTCCTCCAGCTCCTTCGTCGCATTTGCCTTAATCTCGGGAATCGTCTCAAATCGTCTTCGTTTCAAGGGTCTTTTGAGTTTGAGGAACAAGAAAAAATCGCAAGGAGCAAGGTCAGGTGAGTAGGGGGTGAGGAAGAACAGTGATCGAGTGTTTGGCCAAAAACTCACGAGTTCTGAGGCACAAATTTCGCAGCAACGCGGTGCATCTTCAATTTTTCGGTCAAAATCTCGTAACAAAATCCAACTGATATCCCAAACTCTTCAGCAAGCTTCCTGACAGCCAGACGTCGATGGGCCCGCACCAGGGTGTTGATTTTGTCGACGTGTGGGTCGTCAGTTGACGTGGAAGGACGTCCAGGACGCTCATCATCTTCAATGGACTGTCGACCATCCTTAAAACGTTCATGCCACTTGAAACATGCCACACGCTTCATAGCAACATCACCGTAAGCCGCGTTAAGCATAGCAAAAGTTTCAGTCGCAGATTTTCCAAGTTTAACACAAAATTTCACAGTGAGTCGTTGCTCCTTCAGGTCATTCATTCTGAAATCCGCCAAACGAAAAAATCGCACTTCACCTAAATCCGCGTAGCTAATACACAAATGAAGATATCTGCAATCGGGAAATGGCGTCGTAATCAGCTGATCTGTGCAAACCTAGCGACACCAAGCGGATTCCCCTGGAACCAACTGGAACCGCGCAATTCAAACAGTCCGCGTATTTTTTGAACAGACCTCGTATAATTCCAGTCACATTATAATGCCCCCACAGATGAAAGGGCGAACCGGGATTCGAACCCGTGACCTTCGGATTACGAGTCGAACGAAATTACACACCAAGAAAAAACAAAAGACTGGAGCACTCATCAACTGGTAAAACATATCACTGTAACAGAAGTCGTAACTGCTATTAACAACACAAAAAACAAAGCCCCTGGAGAAGATGGTATTCAAGCTATCCTCCTAAAACAAGGCACTCAGAGATTATATGAACACCTAACAGCGTTATTTAATCTCTCACTATCAGCTGGATATATCCCCGTTTCTTGGAAGGAAGCAATAATATTAATGTTCCAGAAAGAAGGAAAGCCAGCGAATAAACCAAACAACTACCGCCCGATTAGCTTAACCAGTTGTATTGGCAAAGTATTAGAGAGGATAATTAGTAATCGTCTGTCAGTTTACTTAGAGGAAAATTCAAAATTACCAGAAATTCAAAACGGATTTCGAAAAAACCGCCAAACTACAGACCACCTGATTCGACTTACAGAATCAATTACCGACAGCTTCAACAAAAAAGAATGCACTGTAGCTTGCTTTCTCGACATTGAGAAAGCATTTGACACAGTGTGGCATAACGGCTTACGACATAGATTGCTTGAAATGGCATTACCCCAGGAAACTATTTGCTGGCTGTCCAACTTCCTGGATAACAGAATGTGTAAAGTAAATGTAAATGGGGCCCACTCAGGGTCCTTTTCACCCGAAGCAGGAGTCCCGCAGGGAGGGGTTGTTAGCCCTATATTATTTATCATGTACGTGAGTAATATGCCTCTGTCGGACCTAAATTTAGGTTATGCATCACAGTTCGCTGACGATGTAGCAGTCTGGAAAAGTGCCCCCACTCCGTCAATAGCAGCAACGAACCTACAACCAATCCTAAATAACATCGAAGAATACTGCCAGAAATACAGAATCAAAATTAATATTCCAAAAACCCAAGTCATAGTATTCAGCAGACTGAATAAGCTGAAAAAAGATCCACCAAAACTGTATATGAATGTATCACTTTTACTGACTGCTACTTCTGCTAAATTTCTAGGTCTAACCTATGACTCAAAATTAACGTGGCTACCACATATTAAAAATGTACTGATACGAATCTGGAAAAAGAGCAAACTATGCAAGAAGTCTTTCAGGTAAAATCCAAGGAACATCACCAGACAACATACTTAAAATCTACAAAACGTACATTAGACCAACAATAGAATATGCATCACCTGCCTGGATTAACATAGCACCCACACATGTACAGAAACTTCAACGTATACAAAATTCTGTACTAACTTCAGCATACAAAGTACCACGTAGCACCTCAACCACATTCATGCACAAGTATGCAAACATAGATACAATAGCTGAAAGACTCTTGCATAATTCTCTAAAATATTTCAATAAGAATTGGCATAAAAATGACTTAATGTGTGATCTCGACAGATATCACGTACATGAGGTAAATGGTCCTAAATACCTCTCCCCTTTTAACATATATTTAAGAAATGTAACACAAGCTGGCCACTATGCACTAGACACTTAGTCCTTGTTTCTTTTTATTTGTATAATTATTATTTTCTTTTTTTAATCATTATTATTTTTTTTTATTTTTTTTTATTATTATTCAAGTATTGAATAATAATAATTATTATTACTTTCTTTCTGTGTGAGTGTTTGTGTTACTACAAGTAGTAGTAGCATTCTCTCAATCGAGAAAAAGGAGAAAAATACAAAAAATGTATATATATATATGAAAATACAAAAAAAAAAAATGAAAAAAAAAAAAAAACTTCTTGTTCGTCCATCCATGGACTGTGCCCTGAAATGGACCTGAGTATGATGTTATACTTTTACTCTGGCCCAAAGCTTTAAAAAAAAAACCAAAAAAAACCCTAAAGACAGACGCTATAATCGTTCGGGAGGGAGGAAGAGGTCAAATGTACCTGACCCTCCTGGGTATTTAACAACATCAATACCCAAATACTCACACAGTCAAACTTGGAACAGACCTCGTAATCTTAGGTCGTTTGCTTGCTATACATCTTACCTGTAGAGTACAGAAAAGAATGTTTGGTAATAGAAATATTTAAATGTTTTTTTAGTAATTTTATACCTTTGTTCTGTTAGTACAATATTTGACCTTTAAAAGAAATTACTTTTAAATAAATATTAATGTCTTAGAGAAAGTGAATTCACCAAAGTTATTATGTATTTCTTAGTATATATTGGGTTGGGTTGATAAGATTCGTTTTGTTTTATGATGGTTTTTAAGATTTGTTTCATTGTGTATCCGCAAGGTGGCCAATACTTTGTGTATTTATTGAGTGCTAGTGGAGGAGACGTGTTCGTTGTGTGGCATTATAATATTTTAATTGTGTTTATTGGACAGGATTTAATATTATAATTATACATAGTTTCTTATACAAATAACAGAATATCTGGTTGTGTTTCATACAAGACAAGAAAATGGTTGATATCTCGGGGAGTGGAAGTGACGGACCTATTGAACATGGATTTAGTAACTGGGTGTTTGTTTTTCCTACCATTATCACAGCTACTTTAGTAGGTAGGTTTACGTTATTTGAAGATTAGTGTTGACATATAACACAAAATTTATAGGGTTAGTTGTAAATTAAGATGATATAGTTAAGTTTTGAAAAACCCTCAATATTCCAAAATCTTAATTTAAACAAAGTAAAATGACATGATTTTAATTCACAGTATTTTATAACATTTAGAATAACATTGTTGTTAATATAGAAATGAAAACAGTTATTTGAACTCAAGTTTATAAAATTATGTTTTAGTTAAAAAAATTGTTGTGATATAAGGATTGTTTATTCAACTTCAAAGCATTGATTAGTTTCTTTGAGTGTGATGGGCTAAATTAGCCCATTGTGCTTATTAAGTTATTTGGATTTTGTTCCTTTCAAGTTTCTAACTTTGATATCCCTAGATTTCATAAGCTTAACTTGTTACAAATATTGAACTACACTTAAAAAATGTGTACTTATGTAGCTTATAATCTGCTGTTCTTAACTCTGGCTTTATTATTAGTTAGAAACAAGTTTTATTACTTGATGAGGAGAAACTCACTTGAAATAAAAAATGTATCTCGGAACAGCTGGTATGGGTATTATGCTTTTATCAATAAAAGTGTTTATGTTCATACCAGATGTTCTGAGACACAAGTTTTAATACTGTTTAACTTGTAGAATGCTATGTATGTTAGGCCTATCAAATTATTAATATTTCTTCTAAACCTCTATACATTAAGGCCTAACAAGCAGTTTAGCACTAACTGAAGAAAGGTTTGTATGTGGACTGTAGCAACTTGTATAAACATTAGTGGTTTTTAAAAACATTTCTATTTCTACAGATGTCACTGTGGGGAAACTTTAGTGTATTATAAAAATAAAACATAATTCATCATTGAGTCACACATAAAAACACCAGTAACTACATTATGTAACCAATAGGTATATAGAACATGGAACTTTAATCATAATTAGAGACTAATATGCTACTATAATTTGAGGTTTTTCAAAGTTTCAACAAATACACCATAAAATTTGAAGACCACTCTTTGTATTTAAATATATATGTAAAAACGGCTCATTTGGGTTCGGAAAATATTTTACTTAGAGGAGCGAACAAAGTTTTGACCTTCGGTCATCGTCAGGTTCACTATTTAGCACCAGTTTGACAATATCTATTAAGGATGTTTGTAATAGTATTTAATACTATATAATTTTTTCAGAGTACCGTGGCTCTACTCTGAGCCTCATGATTATACCATCCTTATGTAAGATGATGGATCAGTTTCTTGATGTAGCTGGATTGTTACTATTATCAGTAGGTTTCTAAGTTGAAAAGCTGCTCTGAAAACTTACTGTTGCAAATGAACATACTTATCGGTCAGAACAGTTTAAACAGTATAGAAGTAAAATAGAAAGACCAACATTAATAAGCAGTCCTCGCATTGCCTCCATCCATGTAATTTCATAAGAGTATTAGAATGATAATGGTATTCAAGGCAGAGAAAGAGGGTGTGAAGTGGAACTTGTATGATTATGAGGAAGTTGTATTGAGACATACTAAATTGTAGCTCTATAATACATAGGAGAGACAGTTTTCCTGTATGTCTGCTTATTCACAACAACACAAACTTTACAGATAAGTTTTGAGCAAGTGAACTCTATTTCTTGACATGATATGTGCATCTCTGTGGTTTATGTGAATTAGAACTATTACTAACAATTTGTTGTAATATTTACATATGCAGACAGTGTCTTCAGGTTCAGAGCTTCACACTACGTATGTTGCAAATTGTCTGTCCCTACAAAACTTGCAAGAAAAGCACAATCCTGAATCTCTGTGTTCCAGTCTGTTTTCACAAGGTGTCTTCATATAGTTTTATCTTGATTGGTTTTAACAAAAACAAATTAAAGGTCTAAATCTTTAATTTTGTAAATTTGTTTTACACTTGTTAACTTGCAAGGAAAGCCTACATTTCATATTTTTCTGCTACAGTTTGTTGGATTTATCATAAAATGTCTTTGAACAAAATCTCATTTTGATTGGTTGAAAGATAAGTAAACTTCAATGTATTTTTATTGTTTGACTTTTGACCTCCTAATGTCATAATATGGTATAAAATGGTATTTTTATTGTTTGACTTTTGACCTCCTAATATCATAATATGGTATAAAATGGTATTTTTATTGTTTGACTTTTGACCTCCTAATGTCATAATATGGTATAAAATGGTATTTTTATTGTTTGACTTTTGACTTCCTAATGTCATAATATGGTATAAAATGGTATTTTTATTGTTTGACTCTTGACCTCCTAATGTCATAATATGGTATAAAATGGTATTTTTATTGTTTGACTTTTGACCTCCTAATGCCATAATATGGTATAAAATGGTATTTTTATTGTTTGACTTTTGACCTCCTAATGCCATAATATGGTATAAAATGGTATTTTTATTGTTTGACTTTTGACCTCCTAATGCCATAATATGGTATAAAATGGTATTTTTATTGTTTGACTTTTGACCTCCTAATGCCATAATATGGTATAAAATGGTATTTTTATTGTTTGACTTTTGACTTCCTAATGTCATAATATGGTATAAAATGGTAGTTTCTGGCATATTAGAACCAGATATATCTTTTCCCCAGTTGTAATTGTTAGAAAAAACAAAAAATACATCTCTGACACAATGGAAGGAGACAACAATTTGGATATTGATCACTACAAGTTTAGTTTACTGCTATAGATTCTTTTTTTTTTTTTTTCATGGCTGAAAAGGGAATTCTGTTCTCTATTCTATAATCCAGAATGTGACTCTTCATGTAAATATATATAACATTTCTACTGATTAGAAAACTACTGTTACACAATTGGACAAATGGTGACTGGACAAAATTCATCCTACCTAAGATAATTTTAACTCTCATTGCATAGTTATATAAAAGTTAATCCTTACGTTATACACGTATTGTATGTTAATATAATAAGGAATCCATAATGAAAATAGGGTTTGAGCTACCTCTTTCAAGGTACACAAAGTGAAGTTTATTACTTTTTGTCTTTTTAATACGAAATATTCTAAATTGTTGTACTTTAAGAACTTCAATATTGTTAACTTACGAGGCTGATTATAGTTTATTTGACACAATGTTTAAAACAGAAATCTTTAATAGCCCTTTGTGTATCTGCCCCTATAAACAGTTAAGATCAAATTATTTTTTTATTTAAATTAATTTCTTCTCTACAGAAGCCCCCACCACCATAGGCACAGCGGTATGTTTGTGGATTCACATCGCAAGAAACTGGGTTTTGATACCCGTGACGGACAGAGCACATATAGCCCATTCTGTAGCTTTGTGATTAAGTTCAAACAAACAAATCTTTACAGGAATGTATATTGAGTTATAGCTACTTATGTTTTATCCTGTTTCCAGTCGCATTTTGTTGTGGGGGGGAACAGGAAAAAATGGAGAAGTTACCGAAATGTCAAATTTTATAATTCATTGGTTAGTTGTCTGTTTCAATGAAGAAACTATATGCACATCGTATGTCACTGGATTCAGTGTGAAAAACCATCATCAAAGTATGTAGATATCCCTGTGCATATAAATTGGTTCTTACCAACTTTTGTATGGTAATCATTGATTTGGTATCGCTTTTCATCCTTCAAGCCTAGCTTAGCCTGGTGGTGAGGGCGTTCGACTCGTAATATGTGGGTTGTAGGGATCGAAACCAGATACTAAACATGCTCGCTTTTTCAGCCTTCAGAGCTATCGTAACTTGATGTTCAATTAGTAACTTAGTAGTCCGAGAGATGGCGGTAGGGACAGCGAACCAGTCGATTTCCCTTTGGTTTGCTACACTTTAAAATTCGGGACAGTGACATATAATGATATTTTAACTAAAGCGTATTTATCGCTTACAAAAATTACATTTGTAAAAGAGAGAAAATACCAAATTTATATAATATTTTAACTGTATAATTCACGTTTGAGCTGTAAGTGGAAATAAAACTTTAACATTAGTGAAGTAAGTTTGTGAAACAACGCCACAAGATATTCCGTGAAATTATGACCGAGTTTTATCTAATCGTAACAATGTAGGTAAAGTAACTGAAAACCTGGTATTAGGCAGACGTAATCAGTTTTAAAAAAACAAAAAACTGCTGCGTGTTCCAGGTGTCAACGTTCCCGTTCAGGGTCTGCTCGTAGCCACGTGGAACTTGTCTTGCTACGAAGTTCTAGTCTGTTTCATGGAAATTGTAGTGCAGCACGTGGTGGTTTGAGGTGTATTTCTTAACGTTCCGTAATGGCAGAGATTTTGAACTTGTTGAGTGTATTTAATGCGGACAGTGATGAGTTGCCCGATGCTACAGTCAATATAACAGATAGTTCGATACCCCCCACCCCAAAGTTGAAACTCACCGGTCTCTTCCTTTTGTTGTTACTGCCTGTGGGAGTCATAGGTAAGTGACCATATGGAACAGTAGGGTCCACAGTTCTAGAATAAACAGGACACAGAAATTGTTCAGCCGTAAACAGTAATTATGGCTTTATTTTTAATGTAAAAATAACTTTTTAAGTGTCAACCAAATATTGATTTAAGAATAACGTTAAATCTAATGTTTACTAAACCACTGCTAAACCTTTAAATATATATTAAAACTAATGTTTACTAAACCACTGCTAAACCTTTAAATATATATTAAATGTAATGTTTACTAAACCACTGCTAAACCTTTAAATATATATTAAATCTAATGTTTACTATATCACTTCTAAACCTTTAAATATATATTAAATGTAATGTTTACTAAACCACTGCTAAATCTTAAAATATATATTAAATCTAATGTTTACTAAGCCACTGCTAAACCTTTAAGTAGACGTTAAATGTAATGTTTACTAAACCACTGCTAAACCTTTAAATATATATTAAATGTAATGTTTACCAAACCACTGCTAAACCTTTAAATATATATTAAATGTAATGTTTACCAAACCACTGCTAAACCTTTAAATATATATTCAAGAACGAATAACTTTTAATATAGATCTGGAATTTTTTGTTTTTATCGGGTAATGAAAGAACTACTTTCTAGTGCTCTTGTATACAATAGCGTGTGTGTAATGTGGTGTTATAATATACGTACGTGTGTATGTTAAATCGTGAACGTTTGTTAACAAAGAGAGCATTACGGTAGGTCATTTTATCTGCACTTGCGGTTGGTTTTAATGTGGACTATTTTTTACCAAGTTATCACAGTTAACTAGAATGAAGGCCGCCCGTGCTGACGAGTTTGTTAAGCCTCACCTGCGTACCTTTAGTATAGGCTTCTTAACCTATTTTGTCTCGTACAACTAAACTTTACTCCAGTTCCAGGCCACCATTTCTACAAGTCATGGAGTTTACTTTTCGTGAGTTGTCAAGTATCAAACTGTAGACTGTTGTTAAAAATAGACACTTACAGTCTGTATTTCATTAAGTGTTATCACTGATCGAACCTGTTCTTTTGAGCACGTACAGCTCGGAGGTTTATGTTACCGCCCTCTTATCTTTGTGTAACTTAATCTGGAACTTTTTTCTTAGGTTGTCTAAAGAAAATTAGGATGAATTCAATAAAAAATAACATCTTAGGATCATGCTCTAATTGTGAAGTAAGCCTACAACGATATAACCGCTTTTGAAATGCGTGATATATGGGAGTGGTGTTTAGGGTGCTCAAATGGCAAATCGTGGATCACGGCATTGAAACCCGACGCAGAACATGCTCGCCATTTTACTTTTATTGGCGTTATAATGTTTCGGTCAATTCAACTGTTTTTTGGTAAAGAGTAGCCCAAGAATTGGCGGTGGGTGCTGCTAGCCGGTTTCTTGTGTATGATCGACAGTTCAGATAACCTTTTGTAGTTTTGGTGTATATGTTCACTTCAAGAAAAATGATAAAGAACCAGAAAGTTGACCCACAATATTTTTCTAAGCATTATATATGTCTTGCGGCCAGTCTTCATTGGTAGAATGTTAACACACGTGTGATATTAAAATACGCGCCAAATACAATAATGTTAGATAAATTCAGTGTTAATTTTATGTATACATTTTGTGACAAAAGGTTTGAGTTTGCACAGTCACTGGTCCAGCGTAACTTTGATAGTTGGTGTGGCGCACTTGAAACCCGAGGACACATGGTTCGCATCCCGTTTTTGCAAAATCGAGCTCTACATTTCGAGGCCGCGGGTGAGCTACTTAAGTGACGACCAGCTTCAGTAGTTGATCAGAGTTGACGATTGGTGCTGTTGATTAGCTAACTTCCTTCTATAACTTGATAATTAGGGATTGCTATTGTAGATGGCTCTGTGTATTTTTGTGCGAACTTCCACAAAGTATTTGGTGTTTTTCCGTAATTTCCAATAGCCGTTAGCTAATTTATACCATTAGAACTTGTACCCAGTGTTATGCATTAATACAGGATATGTCCTCAGTCAAAAGTGAGGTAGTGTTCTTGGATGGCAGGGCAAAGAACAAGAAATCGCAGTTTTTGTTTAGTGTTCCTTGCATTGTTGTGAAGTTTTGAATGCGCTGTACCCCAAATGTACTATCTATATGATGACAAAGTACTTCAGTTATGAGTTGTCAAAGAGTTCAGGGTCTCGGGTTCGAGACCTTGATGTTCTGATCTGACAGAAGCCTTCTTCCACAGCTTTCATCAGCATCATCTTTGGACTTGATAGATGGATTTGTTTCAACAAGCACTATAAAAAAGAGTACATCGTGATCTCAGCTGCGCGTGTTGCTAGTCGAACAATGATGGTGGATGGTGACATGGTGAAGATAAGAAAATTTCCAGTTACGGCCATTGTGGACTGGAGCTATCTGCTGAAGATCTGCTTGAAGAACAGATGCAATGGAGGACAAAGAAGATAAAGGAAAGGGTTACTAAGTAAGGATTTCTGGTGGTCAATCATAACCTGGCCAGTTCTTGTCCCATTTGGAAAGTGTAAGTCGTACTCTTCGTATCTTATCGTGTGCCACATCATTTAAGTTTCACCAAACTCGGAAGTTTTGAGTCTGATTCCTGCCACTGAAGCAACTGTTTAAGAGAAAATGTCCTGTATGAATGTTGTCTCTTGGACAAGTCATCATCCAAGTATACAAGACTGGGCTGTTGTTCTGAACATTGAAGTTTCATTGACCTTTTTAGTGCAGAAACCTGACTTTGGAGCATCCATATACTCAGAACTGGTGTACTAAGTTTACCACTACATATAAGATAATACTTGAGGTTATTTTAAGACATTGTAATTTTTTTATGAAAATGACGAAGTTGCGAAAAAATGTTGACTTTAAAAGAACTTTTATGAAAGAAACACAGTTGTCATAAAGTCGGAAAACTTAGAAACTGTTGGGTAAAATGTGTCTGTTCTCTTTAAAATATTCCAAACGTACACGTGTTTCCAGGTTGTTTTGCTAGTATCAATAGATTCTGTATTTGGAGAAACCGGAAGATGGACATTTGTGCTGGTGAATATAATACTTCGTAAGAATATCTAATACCTATAATATATACATACTTGCTTTCAGGTGTTTTTTTTTTGTTTTTTTTTCAATAATAAATTAACATGTTTTGATTATTTTGCACAGGTTTTTTTGCTTACAAGCTAGTCAGCAACATGCGAGAAAAGGAACGACTGAAAGAAGACAAGAAAAAATTAAAACTTCAAAGAAAAGAGAAAGAAACAAAGAAGAAAGTACGATAAATATAATTTGTATCAAAAGTTTACTTATATTTCAACCGTAAGGTGGCGCCGACGACTTTATTTCTTACGGGTGACAAAGAAGCCTTTCACATGATCGTTTATAGTAACTCTCCGTACATTCATAAATTTGATCATTGGTGCTGGTAATTATTCGTACCACTTACCTTCAGTTACATAGAATAGCGATGCATTTATTTACCGGAAGAAAACTCCTTGTACCACTTACCTTCAGTTACATAGAATAGCGATGCATTTATTTACCGGAAGAAAACTCCTTGTACCACTTACCTTCAGTTACATAGAATAGCGATGCATTTATTTACCGGAAGAAAACTCCTTGTACCACTTACCTTCAGTTACATAGAATAGCGATGCATTTATTTACCGGAAGAAAACTCCTTGTACCACTTACCATCAGTTACATAGAATAGCGATGCATTTATTTACCGGAAGAAAACTCCTTGTACCACTTACCTTCAGTTACATAGAATAGCGATGCATTTATTTACCGGAAGAAAACTCCTTGTACCACTTACCTTCAGTTACATAGAATAGCGATGCATTTATTTACCGGAAGAAAACTCCTTGTACCACTTACCATCAGTTACATAGAATAGCGATGCATTTATTTACCGGAAGAAAACTCCTTGTACCACTTACCATCAGTTACATAGAATAGCGATGCATTTATTTACCGGAAGAAAACTCCTTGTACCACTTACCTTCAGTTACATAGAATAGCGATGCATTTATTTACCGGAAGAAAACTCCTTGTACCACTTACCTTCAGTTACGTAGAATAGCGATGCATTTTTTTACCGGAAGAAAACTCCTTGTACCACTTACCATCAGTTACATAGAATAGCGATGCATTTATTTACCGGAAGAAAACTCCTTGTACCACTTACCATCAGTTACATAGAATAGCGATGCATTTATTTACCGGAAGAAAACTCCTTGTACCACTTACCTTCAGTTACATAGAATAGCGATGCATTTATTTACCGGAAGAAAACTCCTTGTACCACTTACCTTCAGTTACATAGAATAGCGATGCATTTATTTACCGGAAGAAAACTCCTTGTACCACTTACCTTCAGTTACATAGAATAGCGATGCATTTATTTACCGGAAGAAAACTCCTTGTACCACTTACCTTCAGTTACATAGAATAGCGATGCATTTATTTACCGGAAGAAAACTCCTTGTACCACTTACCTTCAGTTACGTAGAATAGCGATGCATTTATTTACCGGAAGAAAACTCCTTGTACCACTTACCATCAGTTACATAGAATAGCGATGCATTTATTTACCGGAAGAAAACTCCTTGTACCACTTACCTTCAGTTACATAGAATAGCGATGCATTTATTTACCGGAAGAAAACTCCTTGTACCACTTACCATCAGTTACATAGAATAGCGATGCATTTATTTACCGGAAGAAAACTCCTTGTACCACTTACCATCAGTTACATAGAATAGCGATGCATTTATTTACCGGAAGAAAACTCCTTGTACCACTTACCTTCAGTTACATAGAATACCGATGCATTTATTTACCGGAAGAAAACTCCTTGTACCACTTACCTTCAGTTACGTAGAATAGCGATGCATTTATTTACCGGAAGAAAACTCCTTGTACCACTTACCTTCAGTTACGTAGAATAGCGATGCATTTATTTACCGGAAGAAAACTCCTTGGGAAATAGCCTTATTTTTAATTGAATATATAAACATTCCATTTAGAGATTTAATGTATATTTTAATTTCGTTTTTTGTGTTACTGAAATGGCTTGATATTTTAGGCTCTCGAGTGTTCAGTTGCATGTTTGAAACGTGTCACAGAAATGTAACATTAAAACTGCAAATTTACCAGAGTTTAGAATGATTTTATCTTCTGTTCGAAAGTGCAAGATAGTTGTATATTTACAATTTTTCAGAGACAATAGTCGACAAGTTTGTAAAACATTTAAACTAATTTATATTGTCTGATTCAGATTTTATGCAAAATGATCAAATTCGAAGCGTTTTACTAAATATTATAATTGCAAGTAATGTTTTTCATGATTTAAAGTTAGGACTAAGAATCGGTGTGAACTAAATATGAAATTTATTCCATGTTTTCTTCGTAATGTATTTAAACCCATTAAATTGGGTCTACTTTCTTTAACTCCATTTCTACTGGCATGAGTCTTGTTTGGTAACTAAAATAATTTCGTTTAGCAAATAATGACATTATTTTTTATTATGTTTACCACCTGGTGGTCGTAAACATTAAACTCCATATTGTGTGACCTTTCTCATGTTTTGGGTCTCGGGCTGTATGAAACGTAGAAACGACTCTCACTTGTAAACGTAGTTCTGGAATATTTAGCTCTGTATAACAATAAACGTGGTCATCTTGTTGGTATAATCAATCCTGTAATTTTGTACGCAATTAAGAGGGTTTTCTCTTATTTTTTTGGGATGTATCAGTTTTTAATAACAGTTACGTAACTGATTTTACATCTGATTGTAACTAGGCCATCACTGCCCTGATTGTGTTGAGTTTGATTAGCAGTGTAATTCTTTCACTGTATTTTGCAGTAAAATCTCACTTAATTTTAACTGTTTTAAATATATTTAATTTAGTATTTGTACATACTTTATAAGAATTCAGTGTATAAGATAACTGCGGTATTTAAGTTTCATAAAAGCGACAGACTATTTCGATAACAATTAGGCCTAACTTTCTGTGTTACCATGCAACAAAATAAAAACACACACTTAATTAACATTAACAAACACTTGGACATAAATTAGTGAAAATATATTTTTCCAATCGTTGTCCGTACTTCGTTGTTGTTAATGTGAAACAACGTTCAGAGATAAGAGTAAGCCTAAAATATTAAGGTTGTTTAAGATCCAATTGAGAGTTCGAAGAAAGTTATGTAACTCATTCATCTGGATTCAGGTCCAGTCAAACACACACAATACACGGTGTTTCTATTATTATTTCTCTGGTTTTGTGTGGCTTATTTTTCTTTATAGAGCCGACTTTTAGATGAAAATAGAAATAATTATCTGACTATCAAAAGTCTACATGCAACTGTTTCTAAATATTTATAAAATGTCTTTGTTAAAAAAAATGTTTCAGGCAGAGTTTACTCAATAAAGATTTCTCGATTTTTTGTGAAGAAAATTTGAGATGGTTTTATTTCAAATCATCATCTAAAGTTTGAAATATGCTTATTTGAAATATTGTTTGTAGATTTTGTGACGTGAAAATGTCACCTTCAAATTTAGTAATACACAATTTCAAGAACTTCAATAGTTACTGTGTTTTAGTTTTGTAACATTACGATTTTTTAAGCTTTGTATTTTTAATCACTGAGACAGCTTCACGCACCAAGACTAAATAAAATGAGTGTACTTCTCCGAAGCAGGCAAAATTAAGCTCGATTCTTAAGCTTCTGTTGGTGGTTTATATCTCGTGGTATTTATCAGCAGTCTTACATCGCAAACACATTCGTTAGAAATCTGTATCTAAAATCAGTGACTGTAAGTATCAGACTTGACGTAATTGTATTCGACAGTTTCTTAAAGAAGGAAAAAAATATGTTGCATCTAGTGTTTTGAACTATAAATTAAAAAGTTTAGATTTATTTTGGAGTGACTTCTCAACCTCTAGTGTGCAGTCTTAGATCTCTGTGTGATTGGAGAGTTTAAACTGACCTCGTATACTAAATGGATTAAAAAAAAGCAACAAGGATGAGTGGCGTGCTTTGGACGTAACAACCTTGTGATAGAACATTTTAAAATAAAAACAATTACGCTGCAGGACTGTTGTGAGTGTGCAAAGTCGTCAGATAGAACGCGACCAAATATGAAGGCGTGGATTGCGAGTCCTCAGTGGGGACCAAAATCGTGTTAATGTAACGTCCTCAACTTATGTATGTATACTAAGAGAATTCGTCTTGTACTAAACGTTAACCCTATTTCAAAACCATCGAGTTGTTTGGTACCTTCCCCTATCAGTAATGATGGCAATCATTTTTATTTGCAGTTAGCCAAACAAATATACATGGGTGTGAGGTAGTTTTAAAAAAATATAGTTTGTTTAAAATAAGATCTTCAGAAGATAACGGAATTATAAAATAGTAAAACTAAAAGTTTACTAATACCGACTTAGAAATCTTTTTTGCACCTCCCTAATTATCGTTCACATTGTCGTCAATAGATGACACTACATGCATAAAACAGGATCCTAAGTATGAAAGAGAACAACAATATATACTAAGTTTTAAAAGTTGTCCTTGAAATATTAGTGCAGGGTTTAATTTAGACTACGCATGTGCAGCTAAATAAATATTTTAACTGTTCAAAATGATGTAATAAGTAGCGGTTATACTCGTTAATATTTTGTCGTTTTACTTAAATTTTAGTTTTTCTTGTGAAATGTGTTTTTATATTGTCGCTTCAGTTATAAGGATGTTAGAAAATGCACAGAAGTATTGTTTTGGTGTTTAACATTTTCATTAATCATTGTTAAAAAATAATATCGTTTTCAACAAGTTAAAAAATCCACAAACTAAAACTTTACTGCCCTCTTCTGGCAACTTGTGAAAATAACTTACACAGGCAGTGCAAAGAATAGTTGTGGTCAGACAAGTAGTAACTATATCTCAATAGTGACGTTTGTTCTGAAGTTTTACAGTATCGTTAACCTGGTTTTGCAGAAGAATTTTACCTTCTAATTTTAATAAAGTGGTGAAATAATGTAGTTTGATTATTGGTTGGTTCTCGCAAATTACATTCACTGTTAGTAACGTCTCTCACTATGCAACATTTGACTGATGAAGTAGGTCTTGATCACGAGAAACCCATTTGAAATAAAAATTTATCTCAGGACGGCGGCTGGAATGGATATTAAAACATTTATTGTTAAGTGTTAATACCCATACCAACCGTTCTGAGATGCAGAATCCTTTACAGTATCCTATTTAAGGATATATGTCACCGATTGTTTACGATCTTTGTTTGCTAGGATGAAAGCTTTTGCGTTTTATTTCTTCATTATGATTTACAAACATGTTAGGGTTACTTGTACATTTTATCGCAAAGTAATACTTGTATGTAAGAAAATTACCCCAAAATTCGTTTTGTAATGTGCTTGCATGTTGGGAAAACTCAGAATGCGAGTTACTTTCATTGTCTTTACTAGAATCATCCGAGTTTGCGCATTTTTAAAAGATAAAAGTAAGTCTTACAAGTTGAAAGGTACGGTTTAGAAGAACAACCAATACAAGAAGGAGACGAACAGTATAAGAAATGTATTTCTACATCTAAACAATCTCTTTGGTATTTCAAGCAATAGGTTGACTGAGGAAACAATACATGTTATCTTTATAAATAACTAGTCTACAACAACAAGTGGTATAGACACCTTTTATTCACAGGTACATTCACAACCAAACATACAGCTATGTAATTGTTCTAATAATAAAATAAACCTAACGCTATCAATCAGTTTCTACCATTTTTTAAATTTAGGATTGAGGAAAATATTTATTTAGGAAGTAAAAACATTACAATTCTACTGGCTAAGCAGTTGTAGGTTTTGTTTAAACTGTAAGGTTTTTCACATCTCTCTCATTTTGAAATTACGATATCGCGATATGTGCGTCATATCCGAGAGCATCCAGTTTAGTTTGGATGTATATCAACTGTAGCACAAAACTTCCTTGATGTTGATTCACATCAGAAACCAATAACTTTATTTCTACTGGAAAGAAGAGGACACTAAAAATAATAATAATAAGATAATTAAAATAAATTTATGACTCAATAAAACATTAAGTACTTATATTGTTTCATTGTGGACACTTGTTTTCTATTCAGTTATATCTAGTATATCCACCGAAGTCTTTATAAACAATGTTATAAGCATACTAAACCATTTTAGGGTCGTTTCCATACTCCTCAGATAATAGAGGTTTGCTCCTTCTTGGGGTTTAATTACATGTTTGTTTTATCAACACACAAAACAACATATAAACACCAGTCAACACCTCTCTTTTAAACTTAAAATTATAGTTGAGTTGAATTACAAAACAATAATCTGATTGAGCTTTACAATGAAGCCACCTTACTCAAATCAACCCACCAACATAACCACTATGTTTGCTTGTTTGTAATTTCGCGCAAAACTATACGAGGGCCATCTGCGCTAGCCGTCCCTAATTTTGCGGTGTAAGACTAGAGGGAAAGCAGCTAGTCATCACCACCCACCGCCAATTCTTGGGCTACTATTTTACCTACGTTACATTATAATGCCCCCACAGTTTGAAAGGGCGAGCATGTTTGGTGTAACGGGAATTTGAGCCCGCGACCCTCGGATTGCGAGTCGAGTGCCTTAACCACCTAGCTATGCCAGGCCTAACTACCGTCTAGAACTCCAGTATACTATCTACATCGTTGAGCCTAACAAAATAACCACTGTCTTGGCAAAATATCAACACTATAGGACTCCAGCAAAATTACAGTTCTGTCCATCTTTAGTGAAAGAGTTGTTGTTTGAACCGTAACTATATAAACAATAAAACATTATAATTAATCGAATATCAGGCTAAACATCAGTATCATTATTATGAACAACAAAGTAGCGTGTCAGCAGCAGGAAACTTCTATAAGATGTCCTTTTGGTACTTACCTAAGAGATCTAAGACGACAACTGCGATTGCCCTGGTGTTAACATAAGGAGTAGCACTGGACTGGGTGAAGGACCCTTTGAGCAATGCATTGTTTCATGCACGCTTGACCACGCTTTTGAATAGCCGACTCAAAACTCCACGGTTGACCACTGTTGAAACGGATTCGATCATTTTCGGGGTTTTGTGGAGTCTCGTGGTTTTTCTGAAGTTGGTCTCCACTTGGGCGGATGGCTCCCCGGAAGTAAAGTTTTTTGTTGGAAACTGAAGGAAAGACTTGCCGGGAACGGTGGTTCATCGAATCTACACGAGTGCCGTCATCGTTAGATAGATTCGCCACTGCAAAAGAAATATTTTGTGGTTAGTATGGGCTGTGAAACAGTAATGCCAGACAACAAATGTCTACCGTTTTGCGTGCCGTACCTCAGGATCACGGGTTCGTTATAAGGGTTTGTTTAACTCCCACTATTCGATTATAGTGACTCAAAAAATTGGCGGTAGGTGCTATTGAACAACTGTCTTCCGTTTAATAAATTAGTTTAAAATCAGAGACGGTTAGTGTAGGTGGCCATTGTGCAGCTTCGTACGAGTATTCGAGAAAAAAAAACAATCAAATAATTGTAAAATCTAATTTTAATATTTCGCTTTAAGACGTGGCACAAAATCATTCCCAAGAAATGGTAAAGGTAACATCTATAACCGTCGGAAGTGATCCTAACAGCTGAGCGGTAAGTGTAGGTGGTACACGAGGGCTATCTGCGCTATCTGCCCCTAATGTAGCAGTTTCAGACCGTAGAGGGAAGGCAGTTAGTCATCACCACTCACCGCCAACTCTTTGGCTCTTCTTTTACCAACGAATAGTGGGATTGACTGAGACATTATAACGCGCCCATCGCTTAAAGAGAGAACATCTTTGGTGTGACGGGATTGGAACCCGCGACCGGGGCGATCTAGCTGCTTATAACGTTAAATAACGGGCTTTACGCTCAATAACTAACACATAATGGTTACAGACTTGTAACGTGGTGAAATAAAACTTGAAAGTTTGTTTCGTTTTATAGCAGAAATTGATGAGAAACAGAATTATGAAATTAAGCATACAGTTAATAGTTATTAAAACTGATATAGTTACTAAATCATAAATTATAGGGATGAGAAACATGAATTAATTTTAGTAATTTCCAAACCATCTTAGGGCCCCGGCACGGCCAGGTGGGTTAAGGCGTTTGATTCGTAATCCGAAGTTCGCGGGTTCGAATCCACATCGCACCAAATATGCTCGCCCTTTCAACCGTCAGGGCGTTATAATGTGATGGTCAATCCCACTATTCGCTGGTAAAAGAGCAGCCCAAGAGATGACGATGCTTGGTGATGACTAACTGCCCTCTCTCTAGTCTTGCACTGCTAAATTATGGACGGCTAGTGCAGATAGCCCTTATGTTACTGTTCGCGAAATTCGAAAACAAAAACAAACTTTTGTTGTTGTTTTTTATTAACATTTCGCCCAACTAAATGAACTAGTAGATTAGGTCGTTAATAAACGCCCAAACATAACCTATTTACGTCTTAGGGCGTTTATTTTGATTGTGTACGCGGCGAAACAAAAAACGGTTGTTATCTGCCACATTCAGTTGGCATAATGAATGCAACGAAAGCCACGTAGTAGTGATTTAAACAAGACCGTGTTTGTATTCTACTCTAATAACGTCGATCACGTTCTCTTACCATAAATATTATTTGAAACGATCGTATGTAAACAATCCTAGTTCATGGATTTCCAACACCAAACTCTCGTCAACAGGGACTTAATTCTAAATGATTCGTTGTCTACGTGTCTAATAATACAGACGAATTGCTCCTCTAATAGCTGACAGAACTCTAACGAAGTGTTTGTTTTGTCGACATAAAAGTCGTTTCGCAAGGATAAAACCTTAGGAAATTTATCTGTAAGTCGTGTGTTCACAAAACTGTCGTAGAAACGAAATGTTAGCAACTGGTTTTTCCATCTTCAAGTTACCGTTTACAAAGAAATTTATTTTAGGCGTTAAACCAACATTTACCTGGTAGACTTCGCAAATTTACCATTTAAAACTAAAGTTATACAATGGGTCATCTGTGCTCTACCCAAAGCGGGTATCAAACCACTAAATTTAGCGTAATAAGCCCCAAACTTGTTGCTAAGTCATCAGGGAGCTCGATTGTTTTATTAAGTCATGTAGAGAAAAGATGGTGTGGAAGGTGATAAAGCTTTCGTGATATTTTGGTGAACTATATCATAACTTAAGAAATCTACCATGATCTTACTGATATGTTGGGGGGTGAGATGGGTATTTTAAATATATTTTTGAAGAATTTAAAAAAGTATATTTGCAGACAATTAATTGTGAATTGTTAATACTGAATTACATATATGCCAAGTAATTAACTACCAATGACTAGTGAGAGGTATGGTAGTGTCCTACAGAGTCTACTGAAAACTATGCTAGCATTTTCAAGAAGGTACTGATACATATTGTAATATTTTTGTCGTGTGTGAAACTAACTGGACCTGGCATGGTCAGGTAGTTAAGGCGTTCGACTCGTAATCCGAGATTCGCGGGTTCGAATCCACATTGCACCAAATATGCTCGCCCTTTCAACCGTGAGGGCGTTATAATGTGATGGCCAATCCCACTATTCGTTGGTAAAAGAGTAGTCCAAGAGTTGACGGTGGGTGGTAATGACTAGCTGCCTTCCCTCTAGTCTTACACTGCAAAATTAGGGACGACTAGCGCAGATAGCCCTCGTGTAGCTTTGCGTGAAATTCATACAAACAACAAGCAACGTGTACAGTAAATGAATGTAATAAAAGTCAATATTGCTTGTCAAAATAATAACATTAATTTATTACACACACTACAACACAACTGATGTATTAATTTTAACACCCTGTTAAACATAGTTATTCCAATTTATCACACACACTACAACACAACTAATGTATTAATTTTAACACCCTGTTAAACATAGTTATTCAATTTATTACACACTACAACACAACTAATGTATTAATTTTAACACCCTGTTAAACATAGTTATTCCAATTTATTACACACACTACAACACAACTAATGTATTAATTTTAACACCCTGTTAAACATAATTATTCCAATTTATTACACACACTACAACACAACTAATGTATTAATTTTAACACCCTGTTAAACATAATTATTCCCATTTGTTACACACACTTCTCTACCCTAACACTTGAAATGCTACGGTCTGTGAAATATAATAAACCAATATGGAAGGCATAACTGTTCTGAAAACTATTTACAGAAAAAACGACTAATCGTACTCTAAAAAAATGATTTGATTGAAACTCGACATTTAGGCATGTGCCTGTTTTTAGGGTTAAGGTGATACATCCAGTTTTGTAGTTAGAATAAAATCGTTTTTTTTCTGGTGCGTGATAAGTTTTTTTGTACAACTTTGTGTCATTACTTTAGTTTACAACTTTGTGTCATTACTTTAGTTTACAACTTTGTGTCATTACTTTAGTTTGTTTCGCAAAATTTAAAAATGATAATTGTTTTTTTTTTAATTTAAAACTACAGTTTTATTACAATTTATCACCGAGGGGGTGACATTAAGTTTAAAACGGTTAATAGTTGTGGTATTAATATATTTAGAGATACTAAAAGAAGAACAGCCTGTCCCGTAAAGTATCGGTTGGTATTCTTAAGATATTTAGTCGAAAGATACCAATAAATATGCTTTTTAGTCAGAAAATACTGTATAACAGATTCTTTAGTTGGAAATACACTGTCACTGTTAGATGGGCTGTTCAGCCAGCATGTATTGAAAGAAGATAACCCGCGAGAATGATTTTGAAACGGTTGCTGCTGCTAGTTAAGCCTAATTGTCACAGTGTATGTGTGTATTTTTCAGCTGACGAACTTCTGTCTCAGTTACCTGCTAGTAGTGAATGTCATGTAGCTGATAAAACAAGTTAGGGAGAGTTAACAGTGTTACCTTAGATTTGACAAAACGTTTGGTGTGTCGTCCTATTATTTCTTGATTTTTACAGGCATCTGACGAAGTCATTATGAATACAGACACGAGGAGTTAGCGAGTTAGTCATAAAACACATAACTGGGCTTTATGGCCAGGTGGTTAAGGCGTTCGACTCGTAATCTCAGGGTTGCGGGTTCGAATCCCGGTTGCACCAAACATGCTCGCCCTTTCAGTCGTGAGGGAGTTATAATGTGACGGTCAATCCCACTATTCGTTGATAAAAGAGCAGCTCAAGAGTTGGCGGTGGGTGGTGATGATTAGCTGCATTCCCTCTAGCTTTACACTGCTAAATTATGGACGGCTAGCGCAGATAGCCCTCGATTGGCTTTGTGTGAAATACAAAAACATAATTTGTTTTCCCTCTTTTTGTCTCACATCTCGTCACGAATGTTGTCTTTACTGGTATCAGTTTTCCTTCTCCCTGTGTCGAGAAGTCGTATAAACTGTTTGTTTTTGCTTATCAGGAAATTTATCGGAACTGTTTGCTCTGGAAAAAATCAGATTATTTGGAACCAATGACGATGTTTCACCAGTCACGAGGCTTCCGTATTGTGAAAGCAGAGAATGAGAAAGCTTGAAAATTTAGAAGATAAACATTACCTATAATGTGAAACGTTGAAGGAACAGAAGGAAACTTTGACACTCAACACATCTCAGCCATTGAAAGATTCTTAAAAGACATAACTTTTTATGATGTTGAAAACGATCAGGGACACGTGGTAATGTTTTGGTGTTAAACACAACAAATGTTCTCAGGTCTAACAGAACATTACTAAATGAATATCTTTACAAAAACTCCAACTCGTTGAAATATAGTAAATTTCATTCACTTCTTTCGAAAAGAATTCGTGACAGTGTTGGAATGTACAAGACAGTAGTTCCATAGAAGATTCTAACACTGTCCTTTAACTGTCTCATATTTATACAGACAGAGAGATAACGCAAGTATAACATGGATGAGCGTGTTTATAAAGATAGAAAAAAAATGAAAGTGTAACTTAAGTGGCTGCCACAGACGTATGTACTTTGAAAGAAAGACAGAGTAATTTAAAAAGACCGTTGGTTTGAGTAACTTGTAAAATATTATGGAGTAATGAGTGACGTGTGTTTCAGTCTTAGTGTTGCTTCCAAGTTGTCTAATAAAATAGGAATATAAATATCAATGTTTCCTTAATCATAGCCTCCAGTGGCATAGCGGTATGTCTGCGGACTTAAAGCTATAAACCGAGCCCATTGTATAGCTTTGTGCTAAACTACAAACGAACAAACGACTGATTCATTATTGTTAATTAAGAACACTAGTTTTAAACCTTATAGATGAACAACTCTTAAGTGGCCTACACAAGTCCAAACTCAACTAAAACCTTTATAGAACATCTAGGACCCAGTGGTTAACGTGTAGGTTTGCGTTACGTAAGGTCGTCTGTTCGGAACGTGACGCCACTAAACACGCTACACAGTCGCAGCTGTTACCGAATTATAAGTGATACTTAATCCTATTATTTTAGGCATGGCCAAGCGCGTAAGGCGTGCGACTCGTAATCCGAGGGTCGCGGGTTCGCGCCCGCGTCGCGCTAAACATGCTCGCCCTCCCAGCCGTGGGGGTGTATAATGTGACGGTCAATCCCACTATCCGTTGGTAAAAGAGTAGCCCAAGAGTTGGCGGTGGGTGGTGATGACTAGCTGCCTTCCCTCTAGTCTTACACTGCTAAATTAGGGACGGCTAGCACAGATAGCCCTCGAGTAGCTTTGTGCGAAATTCCCAAACAAACAAACCTATTATTTTAACCAAAGGACCTGACTGAATCCTTGTACGGCGGATAGTGTTGTCAGTGATTCAAAATTACGGACTAGCATAAAGATTTAACTTAAAATAATTAAGGTCACAAATTTCAACGTCTGTTCTTTAAAAACTTACGTGTAGCATTGTTATAAGTATCAGGAAAAAAAAAATATATATATTGGGGCATAAAACAGAATGTTAAGATAACCATAACGGTAAGGCTATTCGCGGGGAATTTGAAATTTTTTTTTCAAGACTAATATTATTATTTTACTAATTAATGATCAAATATTCAAGACTGGCTATTTCCAAATTATCTTGGTTCACTTATAAAGAAAAACTGGCACAGTTCAAGTCTCGCTGAAAACGAGATTTTCCTTAGGCCTACTGTACGAATGTTGAAATCATTATTAAAATAAAAACAACACACGTTTCAAACTTTACTCGCGTTTAGCGAAATTAATCAAAGATATTTATTTTAGAACGACGACATTTCATAATTTAAATTACATAGCATATTGAGGATCTCGTGTTTTACCCGCAGAGATCATTTTCTGATCACAAGAGCATCCACACGAAACTTTAACTTGATATAAAGCTGGCAGGCAAATAGCTAAATTCTCATCAGTGCAGAAGAACGAATGTATTATCGTTAATTACTTTGTTTTTATATTCCATGAAGGAAAGTAGAAAAACACATTATAAATTTAGTTATGTGAAGGAGTTTATCTAATAAATCTGTTTACATATTAGATTTAATAAAGACTCTCGAGGCTTAAGTAAACTTAACAATTTTGCTTTATTCGAAAACAAAGAAAATGTTGGCGCTACAATTGCAAGCGGGTTCATCCATCTTTATTGTGTTATTATTTAGGCTTAACCGTGATAGCGATACTCTTTTTAACACAAATTAAAACTTGATCAATCAAACAATTGCTCTTTGAGTGCGACTATAGAAAGTACGTTCTGTATTGGTTTACGGTGATAAGTTCCCAACTGACTTGATCAGTTCTAAACATTGTTTATATAAACTACAATTTATAATAATTACTATAAGTGTGTACGGTAATTTAAATCAATAAAGTTAAAGTCTGTTAATCTTCCAAAAGATAAAAAAGGCTTTTTTCGATATTTACACATTAACCAGGACATATTTACATCTTCTGTTTGATATCGTAGACAAAGTTTGTGAATTCTATTACTTTATTTCTGCTTTTCTCAAATTTTGTTTTAGAGAATCTGGTTTAGATATGAAGGTAAAACTGAAAATAAACTACACGCCAGTTAGTGAAAACATTATTACAAAACTTAACTTAATGAACGTAAATAACAACTAACTAAAACCTAACTACAATATATAAAATTATGAAAGAACAGCCACAACTGAAACGTATTTACCATAACTGATAACTACAAGAAACATAATAACTACTACTTAGACGAGGTAAAGGAACCTATAACAAGGTAGCCACAAACATTTATTACCGAAATAGACTTCGTGAGGTAAATAAAACATAGACGAGGTAACTACTGTCCGGATAAGATAACTGAAAGTGAGACAAGGTAACTAAAGTGTGGATAAGATAACTCAAACTGTAACGAGGTAACTAATGTCCAGATAAAATAACTAAAACAAGGAAACTAATGTCCAGATAGGATAACTGAAACTGAGACGAGGATATTTAAAGTGTGATAAATGACTATCTATACATGTTGTTTCATACGTTACTGTAACACAAATAATTCTTTATTATCTACACACATTGTTTCATACGTTACTGTAACACAAATAATTCTTTATTATCTACACACGTTGTTTCATACGTTATTGTAACACAAATAATTCTTTATTATCTACACAGATTGTTTCATACGTTACTGTAACACAAATAATTCTTTATTATCTACACACGTTGTCTCATACGTTATTGTAACACAAATAATTCTTTATTATCTACACACATTGTTTCATACGTTACTGTAACACAAATAATTCTTTATTATCTACACACGTTGTCTCATACGTTATTGTAACACAAATAACTCTTTATTATCTACACACATTGTTTCATACGTTACTGTAACACAAATAATTCTTTATTATCTACACACATTGTTTTCATACGTTACTGTAACACAAATAATTCTTTATTATCTACACACGTTGTCTCATACGTTATTGTAACACAAATAATTCTTTATTATCTACACACATTGTTTCATACGTTACTGTAACACAAATAATTCTTTATTATCTACACACGTTGTCTCATACGTTATTGTAACACAAATAACTCTTTATTATCTACACACATTGTTTCATACGTTACTGTAACACAAATAATTCTTTATTATCTACACACATTGTTTCATACGTTACTGTAACACAAATAATTCTTTATTATCTACACACGTTGTCTCATACGTTATTGTAACACAAATAATTCTTTATTATCTACACACATTGTTTCATACGTTACTGTAACACAAATAATTCTTTATTATCTACACACGTTGTCTCATACGTTATTGTAACACAAATAATTCTTTATTATCTACACACATTGTCTCATACGTTATTGTAACACAAATAATTCTTTATTATCTACACACGTTGTTTCATACGTTACTGTAACACAAATAATTCTTTATTATCTACACACGTTGTCTCATACGTTACTGTAACACAAATAATTCTTTATTATCTACACACGTTGTTTCATACGTTACTGTAACACAAATAATTCTTTATTATCTACGCACATTGTTTCATACGCTACTGTAACACAAATAATTCTTTATTATCTACACACGTTGTCTCATACGTTACTGTAACACAAATAATTCTTTATTATCTACACACGTTGTTTCATACGTTACTGTAACACAAATAATTCTTTATTATCTACACACATTGTTTCATACGTTACTGTAACACAAATAATTCTTTATTATCTACACACGTTGTTTCATACGCTACTGTAACACAAATAATTCTTTATTATCTACACACATTGTTTCATACGTTACTGTAACACAAATAATTCTTTATTATCTACACACGTTGTCTCATACGTTATTGTAACACAAATAATTCTTTATTATCTACACACATTGTTTCATACGTTATTGTAACACAAATAATTCTTTATTATCTACACATATTGTTTCATACGTTACTGTAACACAAATAATTCTTTATTATCTACACACGTTGTCTCATACGTTATTGTAACACAAATAATTCTTTATTATCTACACACATTGTTTCATACGTTACTGTAACACAAATAATTCTTTATTATCTACACACATTGTTTCATACGTTACTGTAACACAAATAATTCTTTATTATCTACACACGTTGTCTCATACGTTATTGTAACACAAATAATTCTTTATTATCTACACACATTGTTTCATACGTTATTGTAACACAAATAATTCTTTATTATCTACACACATTGTTTCATACGTTACTGTAACACAAATAATTCTTTATTATCTACACACGTTGTCTCATACGTTATTGTAACACAAATAATTCTTTATTATCTACACACATTGTTTCATACGTTACTGTAACACAAATAATCCTTTATTATCTACACACGTTGTTTCATACGTTACTGTAACACAACTAATTCTTTATTATCTACACACGTTGTTTCATACGTTACTGTAACACAAATAATTCTTTATTATCTACACACGTTGTCTCATACGTTACTGTAACACAAATAATTCTTTATTATCTACACACGTTGTTTCATACGTTACTGTAACACAAATAATTCTTTATTATCTACACACGTTGTTTCATACGTTATTGTAACACAAATAATTCTTTATTATCTACACACGTTGTTTCATACGTTATTGTAACACAAATAATTCTTTATTATCTACACACGTTGTCTCATACGTTACTGTAACACAAATAATTCTTTATTATCTACACTCATTGTTTCATACGTTACTGTAACACAAATAATTCTTTATTATCTACACACGTTGTTTCATACGCTACTGTAACACAAATAATTCTTTATTATCTACACACATTGTTTCATACGTTACTGTAACACAAATAATTCTTTATCTACACACGTTGTTTCATACGTTACTGTAACACAAATAATTCTTTATTATCTACACACGTTGTTTCATACGTTACTGTAACACAAATAATTCTTTATTATCTACACACGTTGTCTCATACGTTATTGTAACAAAAATAATTCTTTATTATCTACACACATTGTTTCATACGTTACTGTAACACAAATAATTCTTTATTATCTACACACGTTATTTCATACGTTACTGTAACACAAATAATTCTTTATTATCTACACACGTTGTCTCATACGTTATTGTAACACAAATAATTCTTTATTATCTACACACATTGTTTCATACGTTACTGTAACACAAATAATTCTTTATTATCTACACACGTTGTTTCATACGTTACTGTAACACAAATAATTCTTTATTATCTACGCACATTGTTTCATACGTTACTGTAACACAAATAATTCTTTATTATCTACACACGTTGTCTCATACGTTACTGTAACACAAATAATTCTTTATTATCTACACACATTGTTTCATACGTTACTGTAACACAAATACTTCTTTATTATCTACACACGTTGTTTCATACGTTACTGTAACACAAATAATTCTTTATTATCTACACACATTGTTTCATACGTTACTGTAACACAAATAATTCTTTATTATCTACACACGTTGTTTCATACGTTACTGTAACACAAATAATTCTTTATTATCTACACACATTGTTTCATACGTTACTGTAACACAAATAATTCTTTATTATCTACACACGTTGTTTCATACGTTACTGTAACACAAATAATTCTTTATTATCTACACGTTGTTTCATACGTTATTGTAACACAAATAATTCTTTATTATCTACACACATTGTTTCATCCGTTACTGTAACACAAATAATTCTTTATTATCTACACACGTTGTTTCATACGTTACTGTAACACAAATAATTCTTTATTATCTACACACGTTGTCTCATACGTTACTGTAACACAAATAATTCTTTATTATCTACACACATTGTTTCATACGTTACTGTAACACAAATAATTCTTTATTATCTACACACGTTGTTTCATACGTTACTGTAACACAAATAATTCTTTATTATCTACACACGTTGTTTCATACGTTACTGTAACACAAATAATTCTTTATTATCTACACACGTTGTCTCATACGTTATTGTAACACAAATAATTCTTTATTATCTACACACATTGTTTCATACGTTACTGTAACACAAATAATTCTTTATTATCTACACACGTTATTTCATACGTTACTGTAACACAAATAATTCTTTATTATCTACACACGTTGTTTCATACGTTATTGTAACACAAATAATTCTTTATTATCTACACACATTGTTTCATACGTTACTGTAACACAAATAATTCTTTATTATCTACACACGTTGTTTCATACGTTACTGTAACACAAATAATTCTTTATTATCTACGCACATTGTTTCATACATTACTGTAACACAAATAATTCTTTATTATCTACACACGTTGTTTCATACGTTACTGTAACACAAATAATTCTTTATTATCTACGCACATTGTTTCATACATTACTGTAACACAAATAATTCTTTATTATCTACACACGTTGTCTCATACGTTACTGTAACACAAATAATTCTTTATTATCTACACATTGTTTCATACGTTACTGTAACACAAATACTTCTTATTATCTACACACGTTGTTTCATACGTTACTGTAACACAAATAATTCTTTATTATCTACACATATTGTTTCATACGTTACTGTAACACAAATAATTCTTTATTATCTACACACGTTGTTTCATACGCTACTGTAACACAAATAATTCTTTATTATCTACACACATTGTTTCATACGTTACTGTAACACAAATAATTCTTTATTATCTACACACGTTGTTTCATACGTTACTGTAACACAAATAATTCTTTATTATCTACACACGTTGTCTCATACGTTATTGTAACACAAATAATTCTTTATTATCTACACACGTTGTCTCATACGTTATTGTAACACAAATAATTCTTTATTATCTACACACATTGTTTCATCCGTTACTGTAACACAAATAATTCTTTATTATCTACACACGTTGTTTCATACGTTACTGTAACACAAATAATTCTTTATTATCTACACACGTTGTCTCATACGTTATTGTAACACAAATAATTCTTTATTATCTACACACATTGTTTCATACGTTACTGTAACACAAATAATTCTTTATTATCTACACACGTTGTTTCATACGTTACTGTAACACAAATAATTCTTTATTATCTACACACGTTGTTTCATACGTTATTGTAACACAAATAATTCTTTATTATCTACGCACATTGTTTCATACGTTGCTGTAACACAAATAATTCTTTATTATCTACACACGTTGTTTCATACGTTACTGTAACACAAATAATTCTTTATTATCTACGCACATTGTTTCATACATTACTGTAACACAAATAATTCTTTATTATCTACACACGTTGTCTCATACGTTACTGTAACACAAATAATTCTTTATTATCTACACACATTGTTTCATACGTTACTGTAACACAAATACTTCTTTATTATCTACACACGTTGTTTCATACGTTACTGTAACACAAATAATTCTTTAATATCTACACACGTTGTTTCATACGTTACTGTAACACAAATAATTCTTTATTATCTACACACATTGTTTCATACGTTACTGTAACACAAATAATTCTTTATTATCTACACACTTTGTTTCATACGTTACTGTAACACAAATAATTCTTTATTATCTACACACGTTGTTTTATACGTTACTGTAACACAAATAATTCTTTATTATCTACACACGTTGTTTCATACGTTACTGTAACACAAATAATTCTGTATTATCTACACACGTTGTTTCATACGTTACTGTAACACAAATAATTCTTTATTATCTACAAACGTTGTTTCATACGTTATTGTAACACAAATAATTCTTTAATATCTACACACGTTGTTTTATACGTTACTGTAACACAAATAATTCTGTATTATCTACACACGTTGTTTCATACGTTACTGTAACACAAATAATTTTTTATTATCTACAAACGTTGTTTCATACGTTATTGTAACAGAAATAATTCTTTAATATCTACACACGTTGTTTCATACGTTACTGTAACACAAATAATTCTTTATTATCTACACACATTGTTTCATACGTTACTGTAACACAAATAATTCTTTATTATCTACACACGTTGTTTCATACGTTACTGTAACACAAATAATTCTTTATTATCTACACACGTTGTTTCATACGTTACTGTAACACAAATAATTCTGTATTATCTACACACTTTGTTTCATACGTTACTGTAACACAAATAATTCTTTATTATCTACACACGTTGTTTCATACGTTACTGTAACACAAATAATTCTGTATTATCTACACACGTTGTTTCATACGTTACTGTAACACAAATAATTCTGTATTATCGACACACGTTGTTTCATACGTTACTGTAACACAAATAATTCTTTATTATCTACACACATTGTTTCATACGTTACTGTAACACAAATAATTCTTTATTATCTACACACGTTGTTTCATACGTTACTGTAACACAAATAATTCTTTATTATCTACACACGTTGTTTCATACGTTACTGTAACACAAATAATTCTGTATTATCTACACACGTTGTTTCATACGTTACTGTAACACAAATAATTCTTTATTATCTACACACTTTGTTTCATACGTTACTGTAACACAAATAATTTTTTATTATCTACACACGTTGTTTTATACGTTACTGTAACACAAATAATTCTGTATTATCTACACACGTTGTTTCATACGTTACTGTAACACAAATAATTCTTTATTATCTACAAACGTTGTTTCATACGTTATTGTAACACAAATAATTCTTTATTATCTACACACGTTTCATACGTTACTGTAACACAACGTTTATCGGTTTTTAAGTACTCCCAATTTAACATTTATTGTAGAGAGCAAAGAAATTAAAAGCCCTCCCCGTTCATTAGCTAAGCGGTAATCCTAGAGTCTTATGGTGCTCAAATTGTGGTTTTGATTCCTGTGATAGACAGAGTACAGATAACTCATTGTGTAGCTTTGCGCTTTGCAACCTCGAGATCCGTAAGTGTTAAAACGTGTTTAAACAAATATTGGTCAAGTAAAAGTTCTTAACAGATCTATATCTTATGTTAATTTAGTAATTATTTCTTACATTTCTTTTATTATGTAGTAAATAATAGAAGACACAGTAAAACAATTAACACAAAAGAAAGAAATGACCAACCTGTTAGGGTTAATATAAGGCCTAAAACCGTCCATTTTAAGATGTAAGCCAGAGAGGAGCATGTTTTGGCCATCCTTCGGACCTTTAGTCAGCAATATTATTTATAATAAATGGAAATTAATTTGTTAACTAGAAAATATTTCTTAAAACCAGTTGCTTTTGTTTCTTGTTAAAGTTACTGTTAGTTTCTGAAGAACGTCTATCTTTACTCAAAACTTGAGGAGACAGTAATATTTTTTTCTTTGACTGCACGCAAGCCTGGAGCACGTGCTTGATGATGAACCAAGGGATGCGATTTCAGCTCTCCGTACTAGGCAGCTCTTTTACATCTGTTAGCTATTTCACAGGTGCTTTATAAATATACACACACATCAACTCCCAATAAATGACGTCTTAAAGAAACGTTTACTGAGTGGTCCGCTGAATATTTCGAAGTCGATGCTTTCGCCCACGCGCACGGCGAATCGAAACGAAAGTCTTTGTGTGAAACGTCTGCTCACGTGGGAGGACTTATTTTGTTTCGTTCGAACGAGATTAAAGTTGCGCCTAATTAATTTAAAAACTAAGATACTGAATGTTACTAAGCAACGAAGTAGATGTTACAAAATTGTTTAAATCAAAGTATAGGCCTACAAAAAACATTTATATTTAAAAAGCTGGAAAGAAAACAGGTTTGAAATTCATAATCCGCATTTCGGCCACAACTCTGTTTTAATCAGCGGAGAGTTGTTCATTCGAGATCATTTACTTTTACGGACTGTAAACTTTACGTATTCATTCCCTATTCTAAGTTGTCTTAGACAGCAAACAAACAATTCCATAATTAGCAAAATGAGTCAATAATATGTAGAGGATAATAAAACGATAGGGCGTCATTGAAAAATAGGGCATATTTCAAACATCTTAAGGTAAGCTTGTTTTTGTTTGGTTTGTTCAAGGGGACAGGTCTGTTGGTTTCCTCTGGTACAAACGGAATTAAACAAAAACATAGAAAAAAATAAATTATCTTTTATTCAGTTCCTTTTGTTTTTGCATTTTGCGCAAAGCTACCCGAGGGCTATCTGCGTTAATCGTCCCTAATTTATCAGTGTAAGACCAGCGGGAAGACAGCTAGTCATCACCACCCACCGTCAACTCTTGGACTACTCTTTTACCAATGAATGGTGGTATTGACCATAACATAATAACGCCAACACGGCTGAAAGGACGAGCATGTTTGGTGCAACGGGGATTCGAACCCACGACCCTTGCATTACGTGTTGAACGCCTTAACACACCTGGCCATGCCTGGCCTTTATTCAGTTCCTATTATAAACATATTTGCAATAAAAAGAATATTTTCTTCAAAGAAATATAAAAGAAAATAGTGAATTCATGCGTGTTAACATTTAATAACATAAAATATTTTCATTTTTTATTGTAAAGACCAACAAACTCCTTGCGTATCATTTATTTTAATGATTTTCCCTCCTAGTAACTCGCAGGAAGCAAGAAGTGGGTGTTTGTTTGCTTTGATTGGTTTGGTTTGAATTTCGCGCAAAGCTACGCGAGGGCTATCTTCCCATTATAACATTTGGGAATTTGTCAGATTTACTAAAAGAATTGTAGCTATGGATTAGGACTTCCACTTTGAGAAGATGAACCTTTGATACGTGTTCTCCTTTAAGTTGGAAATTGTTCAACATCATTAGCCCTACTTTTCCTATTCACTGATGTTTCCTATTGCACAGTGGGATTGACGAAACATTATAACACCCCCATGGCTGAAAGGGCGAGCAGGTTTGGCGTGACTAGGATTCGACTTCGCATTAGACTTAACGTAACCTAACTTAAGGACAATAAGGGACCATCTGGTCATCCAAAACTCGTCTTGTTTACTAGCCCCTGAGTAAAGTAGAAACATTCAACCAGCCTCTTATATCTCAGAAACTTCAGTTACTCTGTTAAAATCCTGTACAATTCAGAAAGATAAAACTGAAACCTAGTCTCTGTCGTTCTCTTTGTTCTATTTTTCAAATCGTAAACTTGTTTTTTCATGTTCTATTACCTTCAGAAGATAACAGAAGAAGAGATTCGTGCTATAAATAAAACTGATGCTCATATGAACATTATTCTGGTGTCACTACGAACCGTGTGTATCTCAGTGATGGTTTGGAAATGTCAAACACAAGTAGTAAAATTGTGTAACTGAGGACGGTCGTTGACCATAAGCTGTACGAACAGAATAAATATCTGTAATTTAATTGTGGGGGTGGGGAATATTTGTGAGTCTACGGATGTTTATTGTTCTTCATTAGTGCACGTACGGTCGATATCGTACTAAGAATCAAGGATTCTTAAAACGAAGCTGGAGGAATTTCATTCATCTTCACGTGTTCGACTTGTTCGTGTCTGTCTTTATGACCAGAAGCTGGTCAAACACAGTGAATGACCTAATGTTGTTCTGGTAGATAAACTCTCTCATTTCAAGCGTGTAAGGCGTGCGACTCGTAATCCGAGGGTCGCGGGTTCGCGCCCGCGTCGCGCTAAACATGCTCGCCCTCCCAACCGTGGGGGTGTATAATGTTACGGTCAATCCCACTATTCGTTGGTAAAAGAGTAGCCCAAGAGTTGGCGGTGGGTGGTGATGACTAGCTGCCTTCTCTTTAGTCTTACACTGCTAAATTAGGGACGGCTAGCACAGATAGCCCTGGGTAGCTTTGTTCGAAATTCCAAAAAAGAAACAAACAAACACTGTTTAAAATAAAATATTTACTGTTAATGTGATCTTACTACGTGACGCTGTTTGTGATTCCACAGCCTTATTGTTGTTTTACTATTTACTACTGTGATTACACAACTTAATATGATTACACTATCTAATATTTTGATTACACTATGTAATACTGTCATTACAGTATTTAGTGTGTTATCTCTCAGTCAGTCAATAGACATTAAAGTTACGTCACAAATCAAGTAAAGAATTCAACACTCTGTATTGTACAGAGGACAAGAAGTAAAACTGTATGCTACTCTTAACGCCGGTTTTATATACTTTTGTAACAGAACATTTTCATGAGCCGTGTAGAAGTACGTCTAGCTTTTCTTTAGGAATCTGGCTCGTTTGTTGGCCCGGCCTGGCCAGGTGGTTTAAGGCGTTCGACTCGTAATGCGAGGGTCGCGGATTCGAATTCCGGTCGCACAAAACATGCTCGCCCTTTCACATGGGACGTTATAATGTAACGGTCAATCCCACTTTTCGTTGGGAAAAGAGTAGCCCAAGAGTTGGCGGTGGGTGGTGATGACTAGCTGCCTTCCCTCTAGTCTTACACTGCTAAATTAGGGACGGCTAGCACAGATAGCCCTCGAGTAGCTTTGCACGAAATTTAAAAAACAAACAAACTCTTTTGTTTGCTCGTTTCGCCTCGCTACAAACTTTATCTTACTTGGATATTTTTGTTACATTAGATTTCAGTCCCACGCTGTTCTAATATTACTAAAATGATTGTTTATAGGTTCACAATCCCCGATGTAAAATCATGAAATGTAAAAAGAAAAAGCTTGATTGTAATGTTACTTTGTTTGACGAAACGTTTGTTACATAAGTTTTATTAAATAACAATGTCACTGAAACGTTTGTTACATAAGTTTTATTAAATAACAATGCTACTGAAACGTTTGTTACATAAGTTTTATTAAATAACAATGTTACTGAAACGTTTGTTACATAAGTTTTATTAAATAACAATGTTACTGAAACGTTTGTTACATAAGTTTTATTAAATAACAATGTTACTGAAACGTTTGTTACATAAGTTTTATTAAATAACAATGTTACTGAAACGTTTGCTACATAAGTTTTATTAAATAACAATGTTACTGAAACGTTTGTTACATAAGTTTTATTAAATAACAATGTCACTGAAACGTTTGTTACATAAGTTTTATTAAATAACAATGTTACTGAAACGTTTGTTACATAAGTTTTATTAAATAACAATGTTACTGAAACGTTTGTTACATAAGTTTTATTAAATAACAATGTTACTGAAACGTTTGTTACATAAGTTTTATTAAATAACAATGTTACTGAAACGTTTGCTACATAAGTTTTATTAAATAACAATGTTACTGAAACGTTTGCTACATAAGTTTTATTAAATAACAATGTTACTGAAACGTTTGTTACATAAGATTTATTAAATAACAATGTTACTGAAACGTTTGTTACATAAGTTTTATTAAATAACAATGTTACTGAAACGTTTGCAACATAAGTTTTATTAAATAACAATGTTACTGAAACGTTTGTTACATAAGATTTATTAAATAACAATGTTACTGAAACGTTTGTTACATAAGTTTTATTAAATAACAATGTTACTGAAACGTTTGCTACATAAGTTTTATTAAATAACAATGTTACTGAAACGTTTGTTACATAAGATTTATTAAATAACAATGTTACTGAAACGTTTGTTACATAAGATTTATTAAATAACAATGTTACTGAAACGTTTGCTACATAAGTTTTATTAAATAACAATGTTACTGAAACGTTTGCTACATAAGATTTATTAAATAACAATGTTACTGAAACGTTTGTTACATAAGATTTATTAAATAACAATGTTACTGAAACGTTTGCTACATAAGTTTTATTAAATAACAATGTTACTGAAACGTTTGCTACATAAGTTTTATTAAATAACAATGTTACTGAAACGTTTGCTACATAAGTTTTATTAAATAACAATGTTACTGAAACGTTTGCTACATAAGTTTTATTAAATAACAATGTTACTGAAACGTTTGTTACATAAGATTTATTAAATAACAATGTTACTGAAACGTTTGTTACATAAGATTTATTAAATAACAATGTTACTGAAACGTTTGCTACATAAGATTTATTAAATAACAATGTTACTGAAACGTTTGTTACATAAGATTTATTAAATAACAATGTTACTGAAACGTTTGCTACATAAGATTTATTAAATAACAATGTTACTGAAACGTTTGTTACATAAGATTTATTAAATAACAATGTTACTGAAACGTTTGTTACATAAGTTTTATTAAATAACAATGTTACTGAAACGTTTGCTACATAAGTTTTATTAAATAACAATGTTACTGAAACGTTTGTTACATAAGTTTTATTAAATAACAATGTTACTGAAACGTTTGTTACATAAGTTTTATTAAATAACAATGTTACTGAAACGTTTGTTACATAAGATTTATTAAATAACAATGTTACTGAAACGTTTGTTACATAAGATTTATTAAATAACAATGTTACTGAAACGTTTGTTACATAAGATTTATTAAATAACAATGTTACTGAAACGTTTGCTACATAAGATTTATTAAATAACAATGTTACTGAAACGTTTGTTACATAAGATTTATTAAATAACAATGTTACTGAAACGTTTGTTACATAAGATTTATTAAATAACAATGCTACTCTGTAAATTCATTAAAATTACTTCGTACAGTTAACAGCTTTCAGAAATCTTTTAGATACAAATTAATTGACTGAACTTGACTTAAACAGAAGTCACAATAGTAAGCAGATACCCTACCTGAAGTCTTGTATATATTTTCTACCTGTTTTTCTTGCTTACTTCCGTGGCGACAGTCTGTAATGTATTACGTATACAATTACATTCACATAAAAAAGCCAGTTCACGTATTTTAAGACTGACTTAAGTTTAGGGTTTCCACATCTCTGCTTGTTTCTTTAGCTGACACAAACATTGTTTTGTTAATGTAATTTAATATTTATTGATTCGTTTGTATTCACATTTGTTGAACTTTGAACTTAAGTAATCAAACGAGGTTCAACTATTTGAAGACGAAACAGTTCTAAAGCTTGAGTGAGTGTAGAGATAACAATTAGGAATTAATTCGTCTTAAATCCGTATCTTAAGGTGATATCCGACATACGTTCGTTTTCATTTCATGTAACACTGTGTTTGTTTTTATCCTTTAATCTGCTCGTTTGTAACGAATTTGTTATAAAAAGATTCAAACTCTACTCTGCTTTTAAAATTCCACTTAATATACGAACTCAAAGCTGATTTGATTGCTAACTAGACGTCTGATGTGGACAAAAATATCGTTGTTGAAAACTGGTTTACATAACGCACATCTCCTCTCGACCCTCTTTAATATATTTTTAGATATTCGTGAAGGCATAGTTATGAGCGTATTTAATAAAACTTTGCTGGTTTTTAACTGGTTAAATCAAGATCCTGACGGACTGTGTCACGCAAGAAACAAATCTATAAAAGGGCATTGCACGAGCAGTTCATTACAGTTTTAATTCTGTACACAACAAATAATTATTGTATACAATTTCTCGAATGTGTGTTATAAATCCTGGAGTTGGAAGATAAAACTGATGTATGTATACAAGAAGTAATACACTGAAAATGGGCGTTGAAAAACTTACACTTCAGTAAACGGACTCTTTCCATCAAACTGTAACAGCAATAACAAGTGAATTATGACACATTTATACCCAAACAAGAGGTAATCCTCAATAGCTGTGACACTTGAAATTATTTTAGGTAGGATTACAGTAAATTCATTGATGAGACGTTGGGACTGGCCAAATATCTCAATCTTCTAAGATCAAAACTGTAATCAGATCTCAAATCGGTCAAGAAATGACAGCGGTATGGATTGGGCTGTTTGAAATTAAACACAAAGCTACACAATGGGCTATCTGTGCTCTGCCCACCATAGGTATCGAAATCCGGTTTTTAGCGATGTGAGTCCGCAGACATACCGCTATGTCACTAGGGGCGACGGAGCTAGGAACTAAACATTAGTGCTTGAAAATAATAAAACACAAACTCGGATCCGTTATGCCGCGGCTAAAAATACAAAACGTTTTCCAAACGATTTTTAAAAACTTGTTGAATAATAGATTTCACTTTTGAAATGAGGTAAACATCATATGATAATTAAACTAATTAGTACTTAAATCTATTTGTTTGTTTGTTTCTAACAAGGTTCGTTTTTAAGAAATAGAAAATTAATAAACATTCGTTCAGCTTTTGTATACATCAATAAAGTTTAAAGGGCTAATGGAGCTATCATGTTTAATAAAGACCTTGGTGAAGTAGGCTTAACGAAAATTAAATCCTAATTAATAGTTATGTGTTAACTTCGGTATCTGAGAAATCACACAGATATAAATACTTTTGAATTATTGGTAGCATGTTAAAAATCAACAATTATTGTTAGTATTAAATGGAATGTTTTATCTCAACACCAGGATTGGTTTGTTGTTTTTTCTGAACGTGACATTCCGATAACGTAGTAGGAAGTCAGATATTTCCGGATATGACGTGCCAGGTTTGTGCTTGTTTGTTTGTTTTGAATTTCGCACAAAGCTACTCGAGGGCTATCTGTGCTAGCCGTCCCTAATTTAGTAGTGTAAGACTAGAGGGAAGGCAGCTAGTCATCACCACCCACCGCCAACTCTTGGGCTACTCTTTTACCAACAAATAGTAGGATTGATCGTCACATTATAACGCCCCCACGGCTGGGAGGGCGAGCATGTTTGGCGCGACTCGGGCGCGAACCCGCGACCCTCAGATTACGAGTCGCACGCCTTAACACACTTGGCCAAGTTTATATAAAAACTTTCTCATCATCACGGTTTATTATATTTTACTATAACATAAGCATTAGCTACTAAAAGCTAATATATATAATACATTTTACAAAAACACATTTACGGTTTATAATAATCTAACTTGGTTAAACCACTTTTCTTATCAATTTATTTCTAATCATTTAACGAGGTTTCTAATGCTCAGCTGGTGGTATTAATTATCCACTTCAGGTGACAGATTGTTTTACAATCTGAGAATCGTGGGTTCGAGTCCTCTTCATCAAACATGCACGCTCTTTTAGCTGTGAGCATGCTACAATGCGACCGTCGATCCAATTATTCGTTGCAAAAGGCTAGTCAAGAGTTGGCAGTGGGTGGTGTTGACTAGCTGTCTGCATTCCCTCTTATCTGTCCCTGCTATATTAAGGACAGCTAGTGCAGATAGGTCTGGAGTGGCTTTGAGCGAAATGAAAACGAAGCAAATAAATATTTTTAAATGGAAGTTCAAATAATCTGCGAAACAGAAGGGACGTTGAGAAAGAGATTCCGTAGACACAAATAGTTACAGGAAACAAATAGTTACAGGAAGTTTGAAATATGACACAAATAGTTACAGGAAACAAATAATTACAGGAAGTTTGAAATATGACACAAATAGTTACAGGAAACAAATAATTACAGGAAGTTTGAAATATGACACAAATAGTTACAGGAAGTACTCGTTTGAAATATGACACAAATAGTTACAGGAAGTACTCGTTTGAAATATGACACAAATAGTTACAGGAAGTACTCGTTTGAAATATGACACAAATAGTTACAGGAAGTACTAGTTTGAAATATGACACAAATAGTTACAGGAAGTACTCGTTTGAAATATGACACAAATAGTTACAGGAAGTACTCGTTTGAACTATGACACAAATAGTTACAGGAAGTACTAGTTTGAAATATGGATGTAAAATTAGAAACCGTTTGTTTTCCTTCAGAACTCAAGAGAAAGACAAGAAAGAAAAGATTATTTTTTTTTATAATAACAGAGATATTGAGAGCGCACTAACATGGCTGCGCTCATAGAAGTTCCATAATTTTCAGACCAAACAAAAGTAATGGTTGTAGATGACAGACTGGAATAAAACCATTATCTATCTATGTATCAATTCGTAAATATTATTTAACTTTTGTATCAGAACTTTTATAATTACCTCAAAATAAAAAAAACAACAACTTTTAATAAACTTAATAGACTTCTTATCGTTTTAATAGTTTTCCACAGAAACATCAAACGTCTGCTCCAGATGTAAGTGGTTCAAGTAGGCACGCGTTCTGTCTATCCAATCATAGGTTTACTGGACTATAAAACTCGTGTATAATATATATACTACTTAACAGTTATTGAACTGTAATAATAAAATATTTGTTTGATTTTATTGCGAGTACAGTTTCAGTGTTCATTAATTTGTTACGTGTGGAAAGGAATAATCAATTGTGTGTGTGTTTTTCTTATAACAAAGCCACATCGGCCTACCTGCTGAGCCCACAGAGGGGAATCAAACCCTCGATTTTAATGTTGTAAATCCGTAGACTTACCGCTGTACCAGCGTAATAAATAACCCAAGTGAACTTGATAAAAAATATCATAGCTTAATAAACACCCACGGAACTGCTAGCGGTATTAGGACATTTCTCACTGTTTTATATGTGGGTGTGATTTTAATTGGTGTCTAAGAATTATCGCCAGTTGAGATGCCAAATAAATAACACTTTATCTGTTCAATTTTCCCCATCAGGGTGGGGCATGAGGAAAAACTATCTCTGAGTGGTTGTAATACAAATTTCTAATATTTATACCAGCAACATTTTTTATCTGGCGGCATCTTATCTTACGTCATTTGATGACATACGTCACCACCAGGGTGTCGGTGAACTAACAATACGTGAAATAATTGACATTTTCTCAATCCTTTTACATTTATCAATACCTCATGACTTTTATACAGAAATACTGTCACACTCGGATGTTCTCTAACAAGTTTGTTTGTTTTTAATTTCGCACAAAGAAGGTTATCTGTGCTAGCCGTCTCTAATTTAGCAGTGTAAGACTAGAAGGAAGGCAGCTAGTCATCACCACCCACCGCCAACTCTTGGGCTACTCTTTTACCAACGAATAGTGGGATTCATAGTCACATTATAACGCCCTCACGGCTGGAAGGGCGAGCATGTTTGGTGTGTCGGGGATTCGAACCCGTGACCCTCAGATTACGATTTGAATGCCTTGACCACCTGGCCATGACGGGCTCTCTAAAACGTGTCGGTTAACTTGTTAAGAAGCTTTAAGTTAGCAGAAAACATCAGTAAAATAAAGTTAACTGAGAAAACACGCCACCTATAACATGTACAGGTAGTTCTGTTTCCACTCGTAGTGAATACATCTTTAATTGTCCGTGATGACGAAAAAACAAACAAATTTAAACCAATACACACAAATCCAACAAAGACACACGAGACGCAACTGAACAAATTACTATTACAAATGAAAAAAGCCAACACAATTTCACAAACACTTTATTCCTACCTACGTAAAACTGACTCACGTACACCACAAATATACGGCATCCCCAAACCTCATAAACCAGATTGTCCATTACGACCAATAATGTCCACATATGAATCGTTTAATTACAATCTTGGTAAATATAGCATGGGCATTCTCCAAATATGTAACATCAGCCAGCTCATTCATCAAAGACTCTTTTAATTTCAAATCTAATCTAAATCAACTTAATCATAAAGCCTTAATGGCCAGTTTCAATGTTATATCCCTCTTTACAGAAGTTCAAACCACTGAAGCCTGCAAGATAGCCTTAGAACTCTATATCCGAGACCCTAATCCAACTATAGAAATTCCCAGTAACCAGTTAGCAACCCTCATAGAATTCACCACGATAAAGACAAACTTCATGTTCAACAACCAAAACTATATACAAACAAATGACCTAAGCATGGGCAGCCCAGTGTCACCAGTTCTAGCCAATATTTTTATGACACAAGTTGAAACACAAGCAATTAACACAGCATTACATCCACCACTATACTGGTACAGATATGTAGATGACACGGTTGCGGGATTCAAATCTACAGAACACACACTTAATTTTTTCAATCACATTAACTCTATACATCCCAACATTAACTTCACATGTGAACAGGAAGAAAGCAATCAAATATCATTTCTTAACCTCAAAATTACAAGAACCGACACACAATTTAAAACAGAAATCCACCGAAAATCACCCATACTGGACTATACATTCCTTGGGACTCAGCACATGAAACAAAACAAAAGCTCAACATACTAAGAAACCAAATAAACACAGCCATAAAACTATGCTCACCAGATAAAATTAACGATGAATTAGACAAAATGAAAGAATACTTCATCAACATCAATAAGTTTCCCCCACAAACCGTAGAAAACATTATACGCACACACCTAGACAGAAAGCAAAATCAACCAACAAAAGTAAATATATCTCACGAATCAAAAATCACGAAACCATATACTGCTGCATACCATATATTCCCGACATCAGTAGACACATAACCAACATTTTGCAAAAACTAGTAACAAAATATGACATTCCAGTTAATACCAAATTTATTCAAAAACCAAGCACAAAACTGAGGTCTATACTATGTAAAAACTACACTGACAAACACCACACCAACATTATTTATCAAATACAATGTGATAACTGCAACGACTTCTATATTTGAGAAACAAGTAAAAAAATGGAAACCAGATTCAAAGAACATAAAAAGTCACCTTCACACGTTTTCGAACACTGCAAGTCAAATAAACACAACATAACCACAGAAAACACTCAAATACTAAATAAAGAAACAAACATAAACAAACGCAAAATTAAAGAAGTCTTACTTATACAACAACTTAAA